>NC_056733.1:799652043-799659543 GCF_019279795.1 Protopterus annectens | reverse complement strand
GCAATTTTCTGTTTCAGGACATCAAAATGTCTTTGGTGTTGTTCTAACCAGGACCAAGTTACATTTTTGCATGTCAGCTCTCTTAGCTGTGCTGAAAGTTTACATAAATCAGGAATGAACTTGTCTAAATAGTTGACCATGCCAAGAAAACTTTATAAAGAGATGGCATTTTCTGGAGCTAGCATCTCAAGATTTGCAACTTGCTTGGACGGATGTGGTTATAAGCCTGAACTAGTGAACAAATGACCCACAAAAGTAACTTCTTGTAGTCTGAATTTATATTTCTGAGGATTCAGTTTATGATTTACCTCATGAGCATGTTCCAGAACTTTCCTTTGGTTTCTATCATGTTCGAGTTCACAATTGCCTCAGACAATAATATCATCTACTATAATAGCACAGGGACAGACAGAAAAAATTCACTCCATTGCATGTTGGAAGACTTCGCTGGCAGAATTTATTCCAAATGACATTTTCAGAAATCTGTAGCTTCAAAATGGTGTACTGAAAGTAGTTAGCAAGGAAGATTTTCGATCAAGGAAAATATGCCAAAATTAACTTTTTGCATCTAAAACAAAAAAAAAAAAAAAACAGTGACATTTGGCATGAGGGTAGCAACTTCTTCAACAGTTCACATCAGATGATGAGGTCTTAAGTGCTTTGTTCAAATCTCGTGGGTCACTATATATTTGAATGTCATCTGAGCTTTTCGTATGAGCTACTACCATGGAGGATACCCATTCATTTGGTTCTTGTACTGGACAAATTACTCCTAGCTGCAGCATTCTGCCTAACTGTGCTTTTACTCTGTCCTGCATTTCATCTAACTTCATGGAATACATAACTGGGAGTTTGCCAAGCATGTCTATGAAAATAGCATATTCAGAAAAAATATTCTGTGTGAAACCTGCGCTGTTGACATTCATGCTCTCATGGTGGACTTTTTTATTAAATGAAAGCAGTCCCATTTTCAAACTGTCTTTGAGGCCTAACAATGACTGCATGTCTTTTGACTATGTAAAACTGCAAGTCATGGCGGTTCCCATCAGAATAGCATAAAAGCACTACTGAGCCTTCGGTTTGCATCTCTTCACCACCATAAGCAGCAAGCTTCACACACTTTGCCAAATCGAAATTTTCACAAGCTTTTACTTTAACCAACATTTCTGCTGACATAACATTACACTTTGAACTGGTATCAACTTTGAGCTCTACAGGTCTTCCATTAATCTGAACAGTACAAAATACTTTGCTCTTTGCCAACAAATATACTGCATTAACCTCTTCCTCAAGCACAGACACACCATTAACATAAAGGTTAGGGCTGCAGCTTTCTATTTGATCAACCTGCTTCTTTGAATGCTGTCTCTTAATAAAAGAATATGCCTCTTTAGATTTACAAAGCTTTCTGAAATGATTCCACTTTCTACATCTGTGGCATTGCTGACCAAAAGCTGAACACTTCTCTTGTTTGGGTTCGTGGTTTCTACCACAATTATGACAGCTGACTATAAGGTTTACCATGGGATTTGCAAAATTGCCCCTTGGTTTTTCTGAATGTGCCCTGGGTTTTATTGAAGCTGCCCTGGGTCTCATCATAGGAACCATGCCCTTTGGCTTATATCTCCTAACCTCATGCTGCATAGTATCAACATTCATACTGGAAGAAGCTCCTCGCATGCTCTTTTTATTTGTAGGCATGTTCGTGTGCTTTTCTGTAAGCCCATATATCTGACAAATCTCTATGGCGTTTCTTAAAGTTAAATCCCTGTCTAGAAGCAAAATCTGTCTCACTGCATTAATATTAACACCACACACAAGCCTGTTTTTTATCAACTCATCTCTCAAATCACCAAATGTGTACATTTTTGCCTTGTTTCTGAAGTAAGTTATACATGCAAAAGTTTCACTAGGCTTTGGATCTCTTATGTAAAATATGTGCCTTTCCATTGTAATATTCATCTGAGGGTTGCACATTTCTCTAAATGTATGTTGTAAGCACTCAGGGTCATCCCGCGTTATAGCCTGTACACACAATATGGCAGTCTTCCCCCTCCCCTGCAAACACAGCACGTGCATACACAAATGAATGTTCTCTCTCAGTGGCTTGTGAACTAGCTAAAGTAAGCTGAATAAATGCTCCTGTATATGTGCTGTTGTCAGAAAAAGCAGCCTATAAGAAAATATCATATTCCTGCTCAAACACTCTGCAATTTCTGCAATCAATTTTCTGCTATATTCTTATCAAACTCAAGTGGAGCAGATCTACAAAATCCCTCTGCCATGCTAAATAAGTTTCAAACACACAGCAGGTACTTGTAATAATATTCAATGTCAAAACAGACTCTTTGAAATTACTGTACTCGTTGAATAGACTGTACTGTATTACTGCACACACTGTCAACACTGCACACTTTGGACACTTTGAATAGCTTTAATTAATGTGAAAAAGTAGTACATTGTGAAAAAATACAGTTGTTTTTCTCTTTTTATAACATTTTATATCATTCGGATATTATTTCAAACATTTTCTTAATTGTTAAGAGTACTTTTATCAATATGTTGTAGTTTCAAAAATTTTATTTGGCAATTCATTTTAAGCATTTTGAATGCTGTGTTTCATATTCATCGAGTAAAAAATCATTTGAGTGAGTTTAAGTACCTGAAAATTGTTTCTGACCTCTTTGTGAGTTGTTTGCACCACTCCTGTATATTCCTCAATTATTCACTGTGCAGCGCATGGTTTTGACTTCGGATCCCTTTCTCCCACCATGTCCTTTTAGACATGTCACTTCTGACACCACATTGCTCGTCTTGTGTATTCAAATAAGATGATGAGGCTTGGGTGTTCATTTAAGATGTTTATTACACACAAACACATCAGGATGGATGACTGGAACATTAAACTTAAACAAACTAGATAACTGACTGATCGCTACACACATACATGCTTTCACTCCGGCTTCTTACACAAAATGGCGGTCTGCTTGCTTGTGCTCAGTACTTATATGCATGTACCCATGAACTACAGTGGCTTTAAAGTTACAACACACATACTATGATCTACATATATCTCCTTGCAAGAATTGTTACTAGCAGGTATACACTAAATGCTACTTGAAGCAGTAGAGCCATTAATTAACACGGACTTAAAATGAAACACTGGAATATTTATAATTCCCACCCACCTTTAGGCCTCTGAGTAATACAGTACATCACTCAAGAGAATCATGAGAAAACCTTAGACACTCACTTGTAACAACAGGAATGATTTTTACATACATATTAGGGGTTACTCAAACAGCCATACGGAAGGTAATCACCAGGTTACAGAAAACAAGTGTACAGCAGAAATGTTTGTTAAAGTGGTTTTCAATCCTGACACTGCAGTAATGAATTATAACACTGAATTGGCCACTAGAAAGATGGTAACCATTTGAAATGTTAGAACCTGCTACAGTAAGTCACGTAATGCGGAGATTGAATGGCCAAAAAAATCATACTTTCATATACTAAGTCAGAGATGACATTTCTCAAAATATTCCCTTTCCTCTGTGATATGGTAATCTCTGAGCTGGCATATATAAATTTGAGGGGTGTGGGAGGCTTGCCCATCACATGAGGGGTTCAAAGGGAGGAGGAGAGTTTTCAAGATTCATCCTTCTTCTGTCTTTTCAGTCTTTATTTTCTGGCGTGTTGGAACACGGCATTTTGAGTGCTGACATTTCAAGAGGGAGCCCAGAAAGACTGTCGCATGTTGAGTAATTCCTATAGACTGGCTTCAACATCACATAGGATTATGAAGATGACTTAGCTTGGGTTAATGTTTTTTTTTTTTTTTGAGTGTAAAATTAGGGCTACGTTTAGTATTTTTCTTTCTTACTTCAGCACAGTTTGAAATCTGGGTAAGGCCCTAATCTCTGTTAAGTCATGACACCCTGATTCAGAAAGGTGGTGATGCACATAATTCACAGAGCCAGTCTTACATCAGTTATTGTGAAATTGTTTATATAGATGCTGCTGACAGTATTAACCTCATCTACTTCCCAGAAGGTTGACAGTTTTCAACATACATTCACTGAAGAAAGATAATGCTTAATAAATGTGGCAGACTTATATAGACTTATTACAGTTGCCCCTGATATTGGCCTTTCAGTATACACAGCTTATTTCTCCTTGTCAAATGCATTTGACACTATTCCAAAACTGAAGTACTCCACACTTAGGAAAGGTTGCTGATGATTTAAAAATTGGTGCTTTAGTTACATATGATAAAGAAAAACCTACAAAATGTGCCGAGCACACTATATATGTCAGTATGTCAGCCAGTAATAACTATGCACAACTTCATGTTAAAATCTCCTTGATTATGCGCTTTAGCTATAAAAATCTTGTTTTTTCTATATACACGAAATTATGTCATCTTGTTTTGTACAGAACAGGTTAGGAAAATAGGGCTGATAATTGACAATAACTTAAACTTTGATTTTAATGTAACTACAATAGCTCTAAAGTGTTTCTATTGAAAACGGAAAACACTACACATGATCAACTAAGCACTTTTCAGTCCTATTACTGCTTTCCATAACAATAACATGGGCATCTGACAGAGAAATGTGCTTGCCTTTCTGCATTTATACTGTTAAATACATCTGCAGGCTGAAGAGAATTCAGAAACATTTTGCAAGGAGATTATAAGACTAAAACATTTAAGATTAAGCCTTCATTCTTTTTATTGCAGTTTACGTAGTGGTGATTTAGAGGGGTATATCTAGCGATCTGCTGTGCACTTCCTTGTTGATTAGGTTTGCATTCCACATACACACATGTCTTGGTAAAATAAGTTGAGAATTACAACACTTTAATTTAATTTACAACTTGAATTGCAATTCCCTGCAACAAATTTCCAGTCATATTAAGGTCAGCCAAGAACTTGCTGTAATTTAAGCAACTGTTAGACATTTTTTTGTGGGCTAATTCCCATGACCCACTAGTAGTAAGATAGACACAACCAAATAGCCTTTACTGAGCCTAGCAAGGAATCCTAGGTACCTTCTAATGAGGCATTCAGAGGGCATTTATGAAACACTGAAGCTATGGCTGAAATACCATATCGCCCATGCTGGAGACCTAGGGTATCACTGACCATGTCTTCAGAGTGCAGAAGGCATACTTCCAGTGACTGACACATCTAGAGGGACACTGAAATGCTCCCCTGACAATAGCAGCAATGTGACTGCTGTCATAGATTCTTGAGTACTTACTAGGCATACAGTCCTGGAGACCATTAAGCAGCCTAGCCTGAATGCCCAATTGCCCCAAAACATTGTCTGGTTAAGTGATTTGGGTTCATACAGAAAGTAAATGAAGGTTGAGAATTTCAAATTCAGCACTGATGGTTCAGGAAACGTCTCCCTAACAAGTCAGAGATTTAGTCCTGTACACTAAATGCCAGACTGTGTCGTGGCACCTAAAATGATGTGTGAAAATAAGTTGGTTAGCCTTGTGACGTGGTCCTATTAGAGCCTGCCCCAAACACCACAATAGCAGCAGGACAGCTCAGTAAGGTGAAAAAAGGTGACACACATTAAAAGGTCCCCCCTTAGCAACAACAGACTCATTACCTGGTTGTACTGCTGAAGCAGAGATGCTTGGCTGACAACTATGGGCCAGGGCAAATATAAAGTGACAGTGTCACATAGAATAAACATGATATATGCAGTTTTACAATCAAGATATATTGATATGTGAAGACTGTCATCAAACTGTGCATTGGAGCACCTCACTACAACATATGATGTAGAATGTTATGGGTTACAGTTATCATCATTTACAACAGGTAACAGGGAACACAATAAGTCTGTTACAAATAAAATGGAAACTAAGGAAAACATATGGGGTGGAGTAAAACATGTGACAGGGAGAGATTAGGGACCATGGTGGCCTAGCTGTGAAAAACACCAGTAGGTGGCAAGCATTGTGCACTCCAGTGGCAGGGATGGGGTGTCACTGTATGCCCTGGACCTGGATTTAGTATGCTGATGAGGGATGCCAGGGCTTGTGCTCTCCTGGACCACAGATGGGATGCCTGTGCATGACCAGGACCTGGGTGCTACATGCTGGCAAGGGATGCTACTACTCATGGTGTTCTGTACCACAGTTGAGGTGCCATAGCATAACCTGAATCTGAATACAAATTATAATGCACACCCATGTTGAGGGGTTTAAGGGATTTTTTGGACATCTCATGAGCATGTAAAAAGCAGTGATATACATTCACTATAGGTAGGTACACTATCCATGCCATGGACAACACAAGTAAATATGTAAATAGCACAGAAAATAACTTTCCAAGGTTTACTATGCTAAACTGTGAACAAAATAAATAAGGCTGATGTTTCCTATTCAATTTTCTTAATTTTTTTTATTGAAAATGGAAAGATGTTATTCATTCAAATGAAAATAAAAAAGCATCTATACTATACATATTTTAAATGTGTACCCTGCTGTAAATTGCATAATGAAAGTATGTTTTCCAAAGCATAAAAAGATTCATAATTGTCATATTTATAAAATCATAAATTTCTGTAAAGCTTGATTGACAGTAAGTATGATGTTTTAATGACACATCGGAAATGTGGATCTCATTTCAGATGAAAAGAAACAAATGAGCAAAAATATGGTGCTGAAATGCTCAATGGTACGGCCCGGATTTTGGGCCTTTAGACATGATGAATGAGGAAACAAATACCTCAGATGGGGTGCGGAGACTAATTACTGTCAGGAAGGATAAATATTTTTCAACTACCGATCCTGAGTGGGGTGCTGTCTGTGTAGAATTTCCATGTTATCCTTCTGTCCACATGGATTTTCATCAGGAGCTCTAGTTTCCCTCACTTGCCAAAGGCATGCCAATAGGTGAAATCTCATTCCTTCATTTTATAAGGCAGTAATGGGAATAATGCAGTGGTTACAAACATTGCAGTTACACTGAGAAACATTTGCAGTTGTCTTAAGAAAAGTTCAAAAGGATGTAGGTGAGAGAAGGGTTATAAGATTTAGGATGAAAAAGGATGAAAATGCAGAACACAATGAAGTTTGCTTTGTTACGTCTTTATTCTCCGTTGTTGAGAGGGTAGGACATATTTTGAAAAAAATGGAATATAATTATAAGATGATGTACTGGGTATAAAGTTAAATTGCATTTTGAAGATTTCTTATAACAATGCACCTGGTTTTATTGATAGGTTTATACTTATGGACCTACAACAGAATTTGGAAGAGCATTGTAAGGGATGTAGTGCATGCAAATATATAGAGAATGACCCCTAATTATTTGATTAATGGAATTAAATGTACCCCATTTATGACCTCTGTTATACTAAAGTGGCATTTCACTGCCTTAGATGGTCAAATAATTATTATATTGGACAAAAAATATGTATGGTTAGGAAATGCATCTCAGAACATCTGAGGACATAGGTAATAAATCACTAAAAA
>NC_056733.1:799497043-799647043 GCF_019279795.1 Protopterus annectens | reverse complement strand
TATGTAGGGTTGTACTAGGCTAAAGTCGATACCTTGATTCTCCTGCTAAATTAAATCTTCATTGTTTTAAATTTGCAGTTGGAGTAGAGCCGACTTTCAGGGACAGCAATAGCACTTTAACTTTAAGAAACATCAGGCCAGCTGCACAATCTACTTATTTATTTTGTCAGTCATAAAGGAACTCTTGTTGGAAACACACTGCTACAAATTACATAGTAAACTCCAGACAGAAGTAAAGCAGGCCTTACAAACACAAAAAGCAATTGTTATTCACAGTCCTTAATAAAAGCAATTTTCGGAGCTCAGCAGGATAGATGCAGCGATTATTTTTACCTCCGTGAAATAGTATCATGTCAACAAAGGAGACAGAGTCACTGAATTCCAGTAATGTCCTCAACCAGCTCATTGTTAAACAGTACTTAGGTTTTGGCTATTAGTTTCAGAAGTGTTAAGCTTATTTGGTGACTTTTCTTTCTTCCACAAGCAGCTGCTGAACCTTTAAGGTCACTTGGTGTTCAAAGCACAAGCCACAGTAGTTAATATACAAATGTGCCAAAAGTACACTGAAGTACGCCAGTGATAAAATATGATTTCACATGACCCGATGATGTCATACTGCAGACAGATCAATCCGGTTTGCCGAATGGCTGCTTTTGTCCCAGGTGTTTAACTTAGTAGGAGATGTTCCAAGTCGGTTACCATTCATCTAAAAAGTTACACAAACAGGTGTTATAAAATAACACAAAGGTACCAGCACACAGAATGACAAATAACAGAATAAAGAATACTCCAGAACAATCCATGCTTTGATCACTTGGCACATATTCTGATGTACAAGAACCATTTCACCCTCTAACCCATACATTCTTGGAGTCTCATACAGTAATAATCCCTCACATCAGAGAAAAGGCCTTGAGGTTCTCCTCAGTAGCAAAAAAGTGTATTCAGCATCTGCATACAAAAAAGTAAACACTGCAGTGAAAAGAACCAGAAAAACTCAGAATAAATTAATTCTGAACATTTGGCTAGCTGCATTATTACTTTACTAATGATAAGTAATCATGACCAATACTTGACTTGCTCTATTAATACTTTACAGTGAAGGACTGGTCTCTTATCCAGGATTACAATATCTGTCCTGCACCCTCTGAGTGCTGGGACAGAAACAGGGTCTCGCTTCCCTCAGCCCTGAAATGGATAAATAGGTAATTAAAGAATTAATGATTTACATTATTATTACTTTAAATTCTGAACTGCAATCAGATACACATATTTATGGATTATCTTATGGCAAGCAGCTTGTTTTTTGCATAAAATTACAATAGTTATAGGTTCCTAGGTGTTTACTAGGCTAACGACCACAAGGACCTTTTTAAGCCTAGCCATGCATCGCAAATCTCTGACAAGTTCTGATACCCTTGTTAAGTGTAAGCAGGGGCTTGAAAGATGAAACATTTTCAAGCAGGTGGCTGGGAGATGAACCATTTACAGGCTGCCTGTGTCCATTAGAGACATAGGTACCAAACCAGGGATGAATTTCCTGTTCCCCATCCAATTATCCAAGTTGCACTTGAATTTGGTTAGGGAGGAACTCTGCTTCACATGGATTGGGGAGCCTGCTCCAGAGACGGGGTAGTGTCTGGGATACATGCCTCTCTCCAACAGGTCCTGTTAATATCACAGGCAAGGTTTAAGTCTTTAGAATGGGTAATTCTGGTGCTGTTTCTTCTGTGGATATGCAGGAGTTCTGTCAGAGTGAGGTCAATGCCCTGTATGTCAGTATAGATCTCCCCTCAAAAGCCTGTAGGAGACAGAATACAGGAATAGGGCCTTGAGACAGTCTGCATAGGACATTTTTACTTAAGCCCCATATTGTTTTAGTGAAGAACCTCTTTGGATGTTCCATTTGTTGGCTATGCTTGGTTAGGTACATATCAAAGGGGGCATTGTACTCAATGATAATTCTGATGAATGCCAAATACAGTGGAACAATGACTTCTTTGGACTTAGATGCCATACCTTTGTTTATAAATTGCAAAACATAGAATGACTTCCTCACTACTGTAGACATATGATGGTCAAAGGCTAGATTAGTGTCTATGTGTGTCCCTAAGTCCTTGACTACTGGGTCAACTGTAAGGGATGTGTTGTCAATACTGACTTCCCAAAGAATACTATTATGCATTTTTTGGCATTTAGTTTTAGTCCATGGCTCTGACATCAGTCGTTTGTCTATGTCAGACCTTCCTGGAGAACATCTCTGTCAAAGTGGGATTCAATGACAGCTCCTAATTTGCAATAATCTGCAAATTTAGTCAGCCAGAGACCACTGACATTGGCCTTGACTTTACAGAAGTAAATGGCAAAAAGAAGCTGTCCAAACACCAATCCCTGAGGGACTCCACTTGTGACTGGCCTCTTTGTAGAGTGAACTCCCCAATTCTAACTTCCTGGGTCCTGCCAGTGAGCCAGTTGGCTATCTGCCAGGTGACATACAGGTTTGTACATGACCTCCTGGGTTTGTCAACAATGCCCGAGTGGGGTCCTGTATCAAATGTCTTAGCCAGGTCAAAGTAGGCAGTGTGAAGCATTCTGCCCTCATCCATTGCTTTGGTGATCTTCTCAAAGAAGTCCATCAGGTTGAGTAGGCATGGCCTGCCCTTGATGAAACTAAACTGGGTTGGGTCCAGTGTCTGGAGGTTTACTATATCATTATTGATCATTTCCATGATAATTCTTTCCATGGCTTTACATATAAGGCTAGTGAGACTTATGAATCTGTAATTTCCAGGGTCTGTAGTTAGCCCACCTCTGTGCATAGGGATGACTGTTGCAGTTCTCCATTCATGCGCTATGAAGCCTGTTCAGAGGTTACAGTTAAATAGCAATTCCAGTGGGCCTGATAGGTCATGTCTCATGCTATTTAGTAGGCAACCTGCGATATTGTCTGGGCCCATTGATGCAGTGTTCTTGGCCTTAGATAGATCATTAAGAACCTGTTCCCTAGTGATAGCAGAGGGAGTTATATTTGAGGGTTAAATGCTCAATTTCAGATATTTTGGACTTCCTCAAAGAGGATAACCTTACCAATTGAGAATGCATTCATCTAACCAATGAAAGGATTTTTTGAGACATTTCTTTCATAACAGTTCATTATTTAATGTCTTTTAATATTCCTGCATTTTATATTAAAATACATTTAATCTTATAAAATGTATATATAATATTTTCAAACAAGTAACAGATAGTGTAATATATCAAATATTGAAATAAAAAGTACACGTGCCAAAGACTGTACACATCTATTTTCAGTTTTGTGTCATCGGTGAAAGGGACTCACAGCGACAGTATCCAAAATTGTAAATCCAAGTGAACGACTCAAATGTAGCAAAAGACACTGTAACACATTTAGGTTTTTTGTTTCACAAATTAAACTTCATCAGAATAAAAAAATAAAAATGCCAAGACCAATAAATACATGACATCATCACCCACATGGTACATTAATCATGACATAATTAATTAGCATAAAAGACATAGATTTCATCAAAAAAAAAATAAAACTACATATGAAAGTAAAAAAATTCATCCTAAACACATCAATTTTAACTTAAGCAAACAATTAATGGGAATATTTTCATTAAGACCGGAATGACTCCAGCAATTTGTTTGTAATTGCCAATACAGTTCACAAGCTTCCAGGGACAGATAATCAGCTCCTCCCTAGGGTTGGTGTTTAAAATCACAACCACAAACAATAGAAAATGATGTTGGGAAAATTCAGTCATGTGTTTTGCCAAGGCATTATTTGGACCCTTCTCACCAATACTATACAAATGCTCTCGTATCATGTCTTTAAAAGCCTGTTTGGCTTTGCCAATATAAAAACACTTGCATTGCTGACACACAGCAGTATAAACAATACACACACACACACACACACACACACACACACACACACACACACACACACACACACACACACACTTTTATAATGCAGAATTGTATGGCAGAAAGAAAAGGAGGTAGACACACTAAGTGGGCAAGTTAGTGGGGGGTGTTTCTGCATATGCTTGAGTAACACATAGTACCTTTGTACAATTTCCTTGACTGGGTTATACTGGTGATTGTTACTTTCATTTCAACTCAGCATTATGGTCCCATTTGGGTTCCTATTAGAACTCCGAATGCTTGAAATGTCGAATGTCATATGGTCGACACCATATGAGCGACATTTCAAGAGTTCGAAGGTTAAACATAACGGCGCCGTTCGGTGTAGAATGGGAGAATTTCCCTTCTCCTGCACTGAAGTACGATCTCAGAGTTGGCATATTTAAGTAGGGGGGGTACAATAAAAATTCGGGTTAACAACAGCATTACACAGTGTAGTCACTTCTGCATTTAAAATATATTTGCAGAAACTACAACAACCACACCTGTAAATCTCCCATTTCTTTATATTAAATTGTCGAACATTAGTATAACATTCCATCAGCTTCTTAAGACAAACTTCTCCTAACTGTGAACTTGGGGGAAATTTTTTCATTTCCATCATCCAGAATATTAAAAATACCCCAATTTCTTTTAACAATATTCTTAATCCCATCATAGTCCAAGCTCTGAGCTGTGACAAATGAAGTGGACCAATTCATATGAGGAGTATTACTTGTCCCAAAATTATTATTGGTAAAGTTCCCCAGTAATGGGACATATATACCTGTTTCCCTTTCCCTTTTCATAGCAATCACAACACCAGACAGACTCATTGAGGCATCTGAATGTAGTTTTCGTTAACAAAGATGGTGATTTCAAAGTGTACAATTATACTAATGTGACTGTTACATAATTCTTTTTTGAAGTATTTTTGAAAGATTTTACTTTTTTCCTATGGCTACAGCTAAAATTGTCAAAGTTTTGTTAGTTTTGAAAATGTTTGTGAGAAAATTTAATTTTTGCCTTTAGTTTACATTTCTGAGCATCTCTGTGAACAAGATAGTTGAGAACTTTTAAGTAGTAATGTTAGATTATGGTGTTTTAGTTTGAATGTTGATCAATGCAATTTATTAATTATATTGTGTGCAAATAGGAACCTCAGGGTCATGAAACCTGATAAAGGAGGGGGGTTATTCTTAAAGAATTCTATTGATTATATCAACAAAATGATGGTGATTTTAGAGAACAAAACCAACGAGGAACTGTCCCATAATGAGATGCATACTGCATATAAAAAGATTGATTGCACGTTGTTTGACATGTTGATGCAAGGTAAAATTGATTATACTGAATATAGTTATTTGAAAATGGACTACTTTTTGGTGCCCACAACTTTCAGAATTCCCAAAGTCCATGAGGATATATATATGAGACCCACCTTTAAGACCTATAGTGGATGCCAAGTCTTCAAAACTACTACCTTTAGTTAAGTACACTGATTTGAAGCTGAAAGGGGTTGTACAAGGTTTACAGTATTTAGTCAAAGACTCTTGGGACTTTTTAACATGCATCTCTGATGACATCTATAATGAGAATGTTTTATTTGTTACAAAAGATGTTAAAGACTTATTCTCAGTTATATCGCACTATGTGGGTCTTGAATGGATGCTGAAATTTTTAATTGAAAACAGTGAGCTAAGTGGGGTGGAAATTAAAGTTGCTCTGAAATTAATGGAAATTGTTTTGAAACATAATAATCTATTATATACAGGCAAAAAGAAGGGGTAGCAAAGGGTGCATCTTGCTTTCTGTGTTTTGTGATGGCTATGTAGAAGAAGAAATCTATACTAAACTCAGGGTTTACCGATTGTTGGTCTTTTTACACCAGATTCCTTGACAATATTTGTATATGTTGGACAGATCAGCATAATAAAATTAGTGACTTTTGCATAATATTAATAATGCTACATCTTTCTTAGCTTTACACATACAGTTTCTGATGAAGTGTTACATTATTTGGGCATTGAACTAAGTAAGGATAACATACATAGTAGATTCATTTTCAAAATATATAGAAAACCAACTTATGCAAACTGCATGTTACATTTTATTAGTTGTCACCCATGGCACCAAAAGAAAACAGTTGTCAAAGGACAGTTGCTGAGGGCTGCCAGGTTGGTATCTGTATTTTCAGACTTTTTAGTTGAATGTGAGAATTTGAAAGGCATGTTTTTATGACGTGGATGTCCAGAGAAATTTCTTTGCGACATCATTAATGAAACTGTGATGAAAAGGGAAACAGGTGTGTATGTCCCATTATTGGGGAACTCTACCAATAATAATTTTGGGCCAAGTTATATTCCTGATACGAACTGACCCACTTCATCTGTCACAGCATAAAGCTTGGAATATGATTGGGTTAAAAATATTATTAAAATAACCTGGGGTATTTTTAATATTCTAGATGATGGAAATGAAAAAAACTGGGACTTCTACCAAGCTGAATGAAAAAAGTAGAACAAACGAAATACAAAAACTAAAAACACCCGTTCACAAAATGGAAGAGTCCAGCTGCCTACAAGAAAAGAAAGTAGTTTGATTCAGTCACTCCCGTTAGAAATAGACTAACAAAACTTAGTATTCCCACAGAGATGTTATATCTGAACAAAACCACAGCAACCTTGGCAAGTACAAATTACTAGTTATTCATAAAAAAATACTAAGCATTTTCATTTCATACAACAAGAAACTTCATCAGATAAAACTGTTAGCACCACAACTTCAGCTTTATATACACTTATACCAAATTCATGGTTAGGAGAATTGTTTGTCTTAAGAAGTTGATGGAACATAATACAAATGTTCAACAATTTAATAGGAAGAAATGGGGGATTTACCGGTGCAGTTGTAGTTTCTGCAAATATATTTTAAATGCAGAAATGACTACACTGGGTAATGTTAATAGCCCTAATTTTTATTGTAAGTGTCTTACAAAGGGCATTGTTTATACCACTATTTGTCAGCAATGTAAGTGTTTTTATATTGGGAAAATCAAACACACTTTTAAAGACAGGATATAAGAGCATTTGTATAGTATTGGTAAGAATCATACAAATAATGCCTTGGCAAAGCACATAACTGAGTTTTCCCAACATCATTTTTTATTTTTTGAAGTTAAGACTTTATGCAGCAAACCTAGGTGAGGAGCTAATGATCTCTTCGTGGAAGCGTGTGAACTGTACTGGTGATTAAAATCAAATGCTAAAGTCATTCCTGGTCTTAATGAAAATATTTCCATTAAATGTTTGCTTAAGTTAAAATCTGAGGGTTTATGATGAATTTTTTACTTTCAGTTGTAATTTTATTTTTTGATGAAGTCTATGTATTTTATGCTAATTAATTGTTTCATGATTAGTGTACCATGTGGATGAGGATGTCATGCATTTATTGGACTTGGCATTTTTTATTTTATTCTGATGAAGCTTCTGTTATGAAATGAAAGTGCTAAATGTGTTAAAATGGCATTTGCTACATTTGAGTCATTCACTTGGCTTTACACTTTTAGATACTGTTGCTGTGAGTCTCTGTTTTGTTACGCTTCTTGGTTAATAATGAGCAATGCCTGCAGCCCTCTTTGCTTAGCACAGGGTGAGATCCCACAGTTCAACCTGACAGATAGATAATTTGCCTGAATGTTTCTGAAAATTACCCATCAGTCTTTGTCAATGACCTCTTCAAATACCCTTTCATGACTGAGCTTTCATGTCAGGAACATCTTTTGACAAAACAGTTTTGCTTTGCCTTGCACTGGGAAAGCCCTGTGTTAGTTATGCCTGACACACACACACACACACACACACACACACACACACACACACACACACACACACACACACACACACTTTTATAATGCAGAATTGTATGGCAGAAAGAAAAGGAGGTAGACACACTAAGTGGGCAAGTTAGTGGGGGGAGTTTCTGCATATGCTTGAGTAACACATAGTACCTTTGTACAGTTTCCTTGACTGGGTTATACTGGTGATTGTTACTTTCATTTCAACTCAGCATTGTGGTCCCATTTGGGTTCCTATTAGAACTCCGAATGCTTGAAATGTTGAATGTCATATGGTCAACACCATATGAGCGACATTTCAAGAGTTCGAAGGTTAAACATAACGGTGCCGTTCGGTGCAGAATGGGAGAATTTCCCTTCTCCTGCACTGAAGTACGATCTCGGAGTTGGCATATTTAAGTGGGGGGGGCGTGAGGGGTGCAGGGAGGTTTACCCTCCTGCCTGCACCGTTAAGGTAAGTTTTTGTTTTGTTTGTTTTATTATATATTCAAACTTTTAAACTTCGATCATATGTTGTCGAACATATGGGATTCGAAGTTTAGAAAGTTTGAATATATAATATAGACTCTCCCATTTTTATTTTTGTGATTTATGCAAGCAGATCAAAAAGAAGATTTTTGTGTGTATTCACATAATATTAAAAGCAGATTTTGAATATAGAACACACTTATGGATGTGGGAATTGCTCCAACATTGCTTCATAACCTATTTGTGATTCTTCCCTCTTTGCTTGATGGCCTAACTCTCATAAGCTCACTCAGTTACTCAGTTTAATTTATAGCTCGCCCTTATTTTAAACTGTATAGCGGAACAGTCTTTACACCTCTGTGAGCAAAACAGAGGTTCTGATGCAGGAATACTGCTGGTGGTTCAACTATGTGATGATTAAAAACTCTAAGGCTCAGAGATGTTCTACACAGATGAAGTAACAAAGCCAACTGCCAATAACTTGTAATTCACTGGGGGTCATTTTAGGAATCCTCCATTTTTGTTTGAAGGGAAATTCACAAGTTAGTGCAAGTGCAGTCTTAGAAATATTATTCCCACTGCTAGTGGTATCTGTGTTACATTTGCAGAGCACAGGTTGTAAAACACGGGGACACACAATAGTGGTCCAGTAATTAAAATGAATAGAAAAAGCAACAAAGGCAATACTGATTCTTAGAGACCAAGGGAGAAAGCTATGGCAGGAGAAAGCATCACAGTGGCTATGGGAAGGGGGAGAGTCCTCAACATTACAAAAATATCTGTGGTTTTAAACTTCTTCTGGAGCAGATAATGTCTGTAACCATATATATTCCCTGACAGAATTGATGTACAGGGTTTAGTAAAACATCAGCAACCTGTTAATATAGGAATGCCACTTTTAGGGACAGGATTTCCATGCTGTTGAGAAGAATGACTTCCTGCAAGTTAGATGGATGATGTAATTGACAAGATACATTTGCATTTTCAGGTTTCTTGTGTTCAGAGTCAGAAATCATCCTTAATTGCCTTCAAAAATCCATCCTATTTCCTACAGTTTTGTAGCAGCAAGTGTGAATATGGGAGTAATGTATTTCCTCAAAGTCAAAAGGGAAAGTGGTGAGCATAGGGTACAATCTAGGATTTACAATAAGGTATCTTAAGTCTACATCCAAATAGCTCTGACACCATTTGTAGGGTCAGCAGATATCTTCATTTGAAAGAAAGAGAAACAGAGACAGAGAGAGATTTGTTTTGGTTTCCCACCTCTTACTTAGTCTGCATATCTAATTCCTGGAAAGATGGAAACTGCAACAAGACTTCAGTTGTTTCCTGCTGCATTATGGAGCTACAGAGTTTCTCAACTTCCTCTTTGCAGCATTTGCAGAAAAAAGGCACCAGTTCCTGGTCTCATGATATACATACATACATACAAATATTTCAAGCATGGGCATTAAAGCTCTTCTAGCTTGCCATTAAATGATATGTTGTGGCACACGACACAACATCTAATCTTTATAAGCCAGTTAAGTTTCTTACAGAACAACATCAGAATGGCCACATGATCTGAAAGGTGATTCACATTACCCAAAATAATGCTTGGGTATGGCATCACCTGCTACATGTCACCATTAATTAAGACAGAAAGCAGATGAACCCATGATACAGAGGGATGAAGCCTTGACTGTGACCAGAAGGATGAACCCTTGGTTGTAATCAGAGAGATGATGCCCTTGCTGTGACCAGAGATTTGAAGCTGTGACCATCAACAGAAGGATGAAGCCTTGACTGTGACCAGGAGATAAAATAGTGACCAGGGGATGAAGCCCTGATTGTGATAAAGGTGATTTGGAACTAACCATAAACCCAGACACTGGAGGAGCCAGTGATGGAGGGAGCATATCAGTGGCAGATGCCAATTTGCTCATCCTTGGGGGGGTAGGGGGCAGTCTGGACAGCTGCAATTTTGGCACAAGAGCATCCTATGTAGCATATGAGAGAAAGATGTGGTCAACTTTGCAAAGCTTGCTAAGGTATGTCCATGCTCAAAGGGGAAGGCATTAAAAAACATTCTTGAGCACATACATCAGCTGACGACAGAAGGAAAAATGGAAAATATCTTATGGCCACCTAAATGATGGCCGCTGTGACAGATTCTCATCCTGTCAATATGTCATAAATAGGCATAATCTGTTGGAGGGCTAGACAGTCAACAGGCATAAGAACAGAAAAAGCATAATAAGAAAAAAAAAGCAGTTAAGAAGGTGAACCTAGTCCTTCTGCACTCATTATATTTCTTCATCATGCTATGGAAAACCTATGTGCAGTATGGACGACAGGGGTAGTCTTTGCACTCAGGTAGACTATAAGTAGATAACCGAGTGTGGTTAGCGACGGTGCTCATAATAGCCTGCACCACCTGGGTTCAATTGGATCAGTTAGCTTGGACTATTTCAATGGTGCTGCTACACATTCTATTCGAAGAGGCTTTAAAAATAAGTTATGCCAGCTTATGAACAGCCAGTGTTTGAATGAACGTGCTTAGGTATAGTATTGTGCAAACCATGATAAAGCTCCAAGGATAATGAGTTCTCTTTTTAGAACTGACAGAGGTTCATGCTCAGAGGACTTGTGTGACTTCATATCATCACTATCACAATTATATAGTTATATATTCTGAGAGCCAAGTGTGAGATAAATTAAAACTCATGTAATCAGATGTCAGTCAAATGAGGTCAGTATGGTTATTGCTTCACTTTTTGTCTAAGTGTAATAAAACTGAAGGAGATTATAATAGTTGCTAGGGTGTAGGAGCAAAAGCTCCAAGGGAAAAAAAAACATTAATATTAAAAGCCACTGAAACATAACTCAAACAGTTAGTCACCGTTTATCACAACCTTAGGTGATATGGCTTTCAGAAAATTGTCTAGGAGCCATATATCGCCAATTCTACCTGATATCATAATGACAACTCAGTATGTAGTTACAACAGGGCACTTTCCCCACCCCTCCACTGCCTTTCAGGTATGGATTAAGATGAAAATCTGCTGTCTGTCACACCCACACAATTGTTGCTCAGGGTATTTCTGGAAGCACATCTGCTTATGTTGCTAGTTTCCTGATCAGCAAGGAAACATGACTTAGTTCCTACTCTGGGAGTTGATGCACAGGGATAAGGCTATGAGTTGTAGTTCCACATTGTACAGGGTTTAATTCTCTTTCCTCTCATTTACCTACTGGGTGACCTTGAACAGTTCATTTAACTGGACAATGCGTAGGGGCAACTGTGAATTTGGACTAAGCCCCCTCAGCAGTTCCTGTGACTACAAAACTAGTAGCTATGTATTAACCTTTATTGTCACGGAAAGTATCATGGAACACCTGGGTGACATAAGAAGGAGGAGGATGGAGAACCCAGTAGCAGCACATTTTATTCAGGTACATGGTGGTTCAGTAGAAACTTACTTTTTTAGTGTGTTGGCCAAACCCAAATCCTGTAACAGGGAGGCGGATAGCAGTAAGTTATTAATATTAGAGTCAAAATGCATTATTAATTTCAGAACATTATATCCCAAAGGTTTAAACATGGAATTAGACACAAATGTTCATAACATGTAAACTGATATTTCTCGTTGTATGGCTGAAAATGTTCGCATTTTATTAATGGGAATGGAATGATGTTGTTCCACTTTCATGTTAGTGATTAGTTGGGATCCATCTTTGAATTTCTATATAAAATATGCAATGAATAGGCAAATATGGGCAATGTGTGATGGGCACTTTAAATTACTGATTTGTTATTGAAGGATTTAATTGAATGTATTAAGTAAGATGTATATAAAGAAAAAGCTGCTTGATGTAATAATTTCTTCTCTGAAGGCGTAAGCCGAGGTACCAGATACATCAGTAAAAGCTTTTATCCTGATGATTTGTGTGTTTTACAGTGAAAAGAGACCAAAGTAGAGCACAAGGACTTATTATTGCCTGCCTCACTTCCATGTGACATCGGTAAGCTGTAAAGCATGAATGGATAGCCTTTGTTTTTTCTGCTTTCTTTCAAATGGCAAATACAAAGGTAATAAGAATTCTAGTTGATACAATATGAAGACTCAGACATTAACATCAGTATTTACCATCTAATAGTTTATAATAATATTGTAAAGCAGAAGGTGCCTGTTAGCCCTAAAGGGATCTTAGTAATACAGCTTGACAGTTACATCTCCCTATTTTGGAGATGTAGGTCATGACTCCTGCGAGGTTTGGTTAAGAAAGGAAGACGTTTCATATGGAGAGAGGGTCATTTCTGACTTGTCTCCATTTTAAGTCTATTACAATATTTGACTGGAAGTACTTCTGTTCCACTGCCACAGTGAATGTCTCAGTCCACTGACATCCCTGTCCCTTAAGAGAGAGATGCCACTTTGATAAATAAAGGTTCTTAGAGGAGATGTTAACCATTTTTTTCCTTACAGAAAAACAGTGAGAAGCAGGAAAAATAGGGAGCAGAGGAAAGGAAAGTGGCCTGATAAAAGTTTATGATAGAAGACCATTCTGCATGGACTGAAATGAAACCACCTGTAAGAGGCAGGTCAGTAATCCCCTAAAATCCAGGAGCACCCCAGACAAGCCAGAATAAATCACAGTGAAGCTATGCTGACTTAAACACTATAAAACACTATAAAAGCGGCACTTTGAAAAGCTGACTGTGTTAATTATTCTACCACTGACATATTATTTAAGTTTTTGTATGAAGCACATACTAAACTGATGTGTAATAAATGTTCATTTCCAAATGTACTTGGGGTAGTAAAATCAACTGTAACAAAATCTAGGCTGAATTTAAAAAAAAGAAGTGATGACAATTCGGTATGATGACCTAAATTTTATTTTTAGCAATATAATTCAACCATTCTCTCCCAGAAGAGAAGCTTCAATATCAGAATGTTTATGCTGCAGTCTTCACAACTTTTTCCTCATCTAAGCACAAAATCCTTCAGTTTCTGTCATGCAGCTTTGTGAAGAGTTAAGAACAGGATTTTTTGTACCAGAACAGCGCAAGCAGTGTGAGTTACGTAACGGCTCTTTTCAGCTCAGCTGCAGGGTATTCAACTCTCACCAAGACACCATGGAAAGCTAATTAATTTTATTGGTATGGCTCCCAAATGTGTTAGGTAACAGTCTTGAGGCAGAAAATGCTAAACTCTTTAGTCATAAAGCTTCTATATTCCCAAGACTTGCTCTCAGAGACACCAAAACAGCCCTGTTAATATTCTGTGATCAAAAACAGATTAAGATGCAAGTCATTTGTCTTGCTCTTAGAATATTATTATTGCGGTTACAGTTGTGCGCACTGAACAGAACGCCTGGATACTGCTCTGCTGGGTAACAGCTCATGATGATATTGCTTCTGACAGGATAGAATGTGACAATGCAGTGAGAAATGAGATACTAAAGCAGGATTTAAATATCAAAGCATAAAATTTGAAAACCCTAAATAGCAGTGTTCTGTCTTTAGGTGTGTCAGTAATCTTGATATAGTGCGTCTGCTGTGATATGCAGTACAGTAGCATTGTATCATTTTTTATTTATGCAAGGAATGTTTTCAAGAAAAACACCAAAACTAAGTAATAAATAGCTCAAATACCTAAGGAAAATCTACAGCATTTTTAAATGCCAGTTATTAGAGTACTGTAAGTTTGTGGTTGTCCATAATGTCTTAAATAAAATTCCATATTCTGAATTTGTTTTGCTGCTTCAAGTCTGTTGTGCACATACTTAAATGTGCACTGCTCGCTCATATGTCATTGCTTTACTTAGGTCCATCACTTACTGATTAGTTTCTACTATACTGATCATGTATATTTATTCTACATCAACTGATTTTACAAAATACATTACCATTTTTGAATTTATTTCATCCCCGTTGCTGCTCCAAACATCTGTTGTAACAAGTGTAACAGAGGTAGTACCTGCCCAGACTGTGACCAAAGATGGTTCTTCTACCACCTATCTGGTTACAAATAATAAGATATATAAAAAAAAAAATCATGTGACACATTGTGGTGTAGCAAACCTTATTGGGAGGTCAAATAAATTATGAAATGCATAATGTGGTAATAGGTGGTATGAGGATAAAAGAGGCAACATTATGCCAGAATTCTGTTGTGTTTTCCTCCTTAGGGGTTTGCAGCTCAGTGTGGTGTGTTGTGGGATAGGAAAGTATGTGTTAGATCAATGTTATCTGGGTCTATATTAAATAATCGAAAGTTGAATTCACCGAATGGTATTTACATCGAAAATACTGTTCAGCGAATTTGTTCTTATGGAGGGCTGTGCCCCCACACCCCCCGCTAATTTTATATATATCAGTTCCATGATTGCAATACAGTGAAGAAGGGGCAAATTTTCCGATCTTCCCTGTATTGCGATCGCAATATTCAGAATTCACTGAATGGTGTTTTCGATGTAAATACCATTCGATGCAATCAATTTTTTAATTATTCAATATAGACCTTGTTATCTCGCAGGCTCTCACTGTTATGTGACCAGTTTAAGTACCTTGTACATATATTTTTTTTTTACATAACGGTATCAGTTATTAAATCTTCCTTCTAACTAATTACATGCATTCACACTAGAGATACAGTCATAATATGTTGGTGCCAATTCTTAGGAAGCTTCCAGCTTTTTACAGTTCAGCAGTGACACTAATCCATTCCCAAAAAAGGCTGATCCTTTTCTTGCTCTGCAGCTTTAGTGCTAACTAGTTAAAACAAACAGACCAAAGTAGAACAATTAGCAGAGATGACATTTTTTTTTCTGTTACTGTTGAATGACTACTGATTTTACTGCTTTAATGGAACCTCACAGGATTACACATAGTAACTCATATAACACCCAGGCTATGAAACCATCAGTCAGACAGACATTCTACAACTGAAAGTTATGACAAATGAAGAATTCCTTGTCCCCGATTTTATCAGCAATTAGATACTTTGTACCAGTAGATTCTATAGCTGTTTAGAGAATGGGCTTACTGTACATCAGTACCCTGATTGGAGAATGAATGTTGTCTAGCAGGGTATTAATGTACAAGTAATACTCGCTGAAAAACAAGTCTGCCACTTCACGGCAGTATATCAAGCAGCCATGGAGCTTGGGCAGAAAAAAAAAACTAACGGCTTCCCATTATTTTATGCTCACTAAGCAGTGCTTCTGCTGTTTAGCGACTGTAAAATGTAAAAAAAAGTAAAGTAAAATTTAAAAAAATGTGTGTGTGTGTGTGTGTGTGTGTGTGTGTGTGTGTGTGTGTGTGTGTGTGTGTGTGCGCGCGTGTATGTGTGCGTGTGTGTGTGTGTGAGAGCACACGTGTGTGTGTGTGTGTGTGTGTGTGTGTGAGAGCGCACGTGTGTGTGTGTGTGTGTGTGTGTGTGTGTGTGTGTGTGTGTGTGTGTGTGTGTGTGAGAGAGCGCGTGTGTGTGTGTGTGTGTGTGTGTGTGTGTGTGTGTGTGTGTGTGTGTGTGTGTGTGTGAGGACTACTGGCAGCAGCAGTAAAGAGGTTTGCATACCTCCGCAACTTTTAGAAGAAGAACTCTGGATAAAGCTTAAAATAAAGGGGGAACATAGGCTCGTAAAATAGACACATATTTCAGTTATTGCTCATAAAATTACAAAGTTGCTTAAGTTAAGGCTTTATGTTAGAATGAATTTTCTGAAGGAAATAAAGGTCTTAAGCACAAATGTATGTCATTATTTAGTCATTTCAATCTCCAATGACTGCCAACCAAACAATTTAGGAGTAAAGGACCAAAAAATAAATACTATATTATTTTTTTAAATGTTATATTTTGGATGTAAAATGTTTCCTCCAGCACCATTAACACATACTAGAGCAACTTTGAAACATTAGGTGGGGGAACTGTTTTACATCAAAAATATACAAAAAAAATATAGTAATACAAAAATATATATAAGTAAAACACCAATTTTACAGAGAACCCATCTCTAAAAAAAATAATGCCCTCCAGGATGTGTGCTAATGTGTAATTAATGCCCTTCCAGGGGTGTAGAGGCCCTCTGCCTGTGATGTTGGGCTTCATAACACCCCTGGGTGAGCATTAATTACACATTAACACACACCCTGTCAGGCATTGCTTGTTTATCCAGTGAGCTTGGTCACTGTGGCTACAACATGGAGAAGACAATATCACACAACAACAAAGAAGACTTCTAGACCATGTTATTATTTTGCTTTATCTGCTACATCTACTCAATGGGTTAACATGTGTCCCAACAATGCATGAAGCTGCAGGTAAAAATGTACAATTTTGCAACTGCAGTCTCCTGTCTATCAAATCTATGAACAAAGATGAAGGCCAATTAATGGACAAGGCTGCAGATGCAGCATGTCTAGTGTGTGCAAAAGGTTTTGGATATAGCATCTCATGTGTCCATCAATCAATGCACAGAGGTGCAGGTGCAACTATCCATGTGCCCAATCAATATATAAGATTTCAAGTGCTGCTTCACATATGTTCAGTCATTGCATAAGACAGAAGATACAGCTTTCAATATGTCCAATCAATGCACATGGCTACACATACTGCCTCCTGTGTGTCCAATGAATGCTAAAGACTTCAGACTTAGCTTTCCTTGGTTCCTATTAGTAAGCAAAGCAGCAGTTAACACATATTCAGCCACTCATTTCAAGAATGTTATACTGCTGCTGGAAAACGATTACAGAAACTTTCTGATTCTGGCAAACAACTCATTTATATTTTAAATAGGTTCTAGGACACTAGTACAATAAATCCCTTTTATGTACTATAAAAGTTTGGAGAGGAAGGAGAGGGCGTAAACAGAAGAATGGTACAAAAAAGTCATATTTGAGCCAATCAGTGAATTTTCAGCCTGTTTTTTAAATGTATGTCATTTATATTCACTCAATTAAGAGTATATGGGCAAGGAAATGGCTAGTAAATACTAAAGAATAAACCACAGAAAGAGTCTTAGAAGCAGAGGAGTACTTACAATGTCGGAGTTGAAAGGCTTCACATTGACATTGCGAACAGAGCTGCTAGTGAGGGACCAGACCTTGGTTTTGTGTTTAAAGGCAGCTCGTACCTTTTTGTGAAGAAAAAGCACAAAAAATAATTATTAATGAGAGAGTTGTATCACACTTATGAGACTAGTCATGCTTTATGAAGAATTATTCTATTATTTTATTTTACAAATACTTTAACACATGCATGCTATTGGTTTTTAGATTATCATAAGAAAATCAGCATTTATATAATTTTTTTCCTCCAGTTCCTAGTTTGACTCAAACTTCTTTCCCATTCCAACCAATGGACTTGTTCATTCTTCTGGAGGTGAGAGCATTATGGCATTCATTTCTCCAACTCATAGCCGGCCTTAGGCATAGGCCAACTAGGTGGCTGCCTAGGGCACCGCTCTAGCAGGGGCACTTTTCTAGAATTTATTTGGTGCAAGTACACCAGGATGGGGGCACCGGCTGGTGTGGTGGGGGTGCCATGCAGCCCTTTTGCCTAGGGCACCAGTTGACTTAAGGCTGCTCCTGCTCCAAGTGATTAGGATAACGTAACGGGAACAGTGCCATCATCAACCATGGTTTTTTTTTTACCTTACGCCCTAAATGCTACTACTTAGCATGTGCTCTGTGACCTTTCCTAGGGATGGCATGCAGTTAGTATGTCCCTGTTTATATGCAGGGATTCTACCAAACAGCACACCCCTTTGAAAGACTAGCGCATCCAGCAATTTGTGACCTACATCAGGGATTCACCCTAGAGAATAAATACTACACATGCACCTGCTCCTCCACTGAGAGGCCTACAGGCTCTACAATCAATTCCTTTCTGTTTCCATCTCATTTTCCAGTGCACAAGCATCTAGATGAACTCAGGTCATCTGTGTCATAGTCAGCATTTTATCCCACTATACCAACAGAGCAGGCTAAAATCACATAACTGAATTCACAAAAACACTGCACCAAGTAGAACACATCTTTTTTCCTGTAGCAGCCATATATTAATCAAACAGATATGAATGCATTCCTGTATTCCTTTCATAAGTATTTGCTGGGTCAGACTTGCCAGTATCATATGCAGGTTACCTCAGGATTAGGAGTGATATACAAAACTTGAAATATTATGGTATGTCTAAGGCACGTGTCAGGCTTTTGTGTTTAGAAATATTTCTTGTAATAGTTAGCCTAAATAACAATAAACATTTTGCATATGCCTTCATAAGACTGATTTGCTCCATTCAGTTAAATGAAATATGGTGAATGAAACCATCTATACAGAGCCAGAGGATACGTGTAAACTGCTGGCCAATAAAGTTAGCTCCAGTTTTAGCCACCATCACTAGTAGTCACCGGCAAAGAAACACCCCCTCCTCCATTTCTCAGCCAACCATTACTAGGCAGCAGGTGCTTACTGCACTGTCTAAGGTCACGAATACTGATTTGATGGTCCTGGATAATATACCAAGATGCATTCTGAACTGCATGAAATATGACCTGTCAGGCCTGTTAGAATCACTATTTATCCACAGCCTCCAAACAGGCTTTGTGTCAAACGAATGGAAAATTACAATGGTTATCTCTCTACAAAAAGCGGGCGGGACTTCACAGACCAGTGAAACTACAGAACTCACCTGTCTGTCTGTCTTTAACCTTGAAAGACTTTTTTTTTTAACTTTGTTCCTCGGCTTTGAGTTTAGTGCGGCACCAGTTTCCCAGGCTGTCACATGACCTTGTACGGCTCTGAATACAAGAATACTTAGCAGCATCAGCAGAATCAAGATCTAAACTGTGTAAATTGAAGGAAAGAACAGGTGAGCTCTGTGTAAAAGGCAGGGCTAGGAATGTTCGTACAGGCAATGCGAGACACCATGACAAATGCTGACTGGTGGATGACATGCTCCCAGATGAGGAATGTTCTCAGAAGAAAAAAAGTCAAACTGCGATGTGGAGAATGTCCTTCATTACAGGGCCAATGAAGAAAGATCCCTGTTGCTTTACATCCTGATTCCTGATCTCAGAGACTGCGTTCCTCTTCTTCTTTTCAAATTACCACCCCACAAACCTTAGATGAGCATACAGATTGCTTAACTTCAGTGGGGCTTCCAAGATTTCAAATAAAATAAAAAAAAATGCTGCAGCCCTGTTTTAATGGTTCTGTTACATTTCTTCCAGTAACACATGCACAAAGCTACAGCAGGATGACCACAACCAGACTCATCTAGATTAAAAAAGACATTTTATTGAAATCATACCTTCAGTTATATATAATAACTACATAGTTGTACTGCCATGGAGAGAAGGACTAAGTATGAGAATCCGTGATTTCTTCCTATATACTCCAAGCAATCAGATGCAACTCAGCCAGATGCAAACGAAGAGGTGCAATCTCTTCCATTTCTAAGTCAACTAATAACAGGAAACCTATAAAAAGGAATAACGCAAGACTGGGTCTATCTTATACTATGATATTTGAAACGGAAATGAGTTGCAAGGATTACAGCAAAGCAAGGGCCTGTACACCTGCACTGTTACACTGTATTTGCATTTTCACTTTTATACTTTTTACATGCCCAGAATGCAGTGCTGTACTACAATGGATGGCACTCGATGAAAAATATGAAAAATAATAACTGTTCTGTTTTTCAGACATCCATTAACACTCCACTGGTCATAAAATATAGGGAACAAATCCCTTTATCAGAGTAATACTTCTTAGTATAAAAATGTACATGCTGACACTGATATACTGAGAGTGTCAGACAGGGAGATGGAAAGACGCACAGCGCTTCATTCTTAACGCAGTTTTCATTTATTAATTGGAATTCTCACAGCACAGTATTCTTCTTTTTTGTGATGGTACTTGGGATAAAATTGCCATGTTGAATAATTAAGTTCCAACCTCAACCATATGACTTAAAACTGATAACTCGGGTCATTACACATTCAGTTTACAAAGCATAGGTTCATAGGTAGGTATTAGGCTGTCAGCCCTGGGGCCTATCTATGTCTAGCCAAAATGGTTCCCTGGCTTTCACCACGGAAGAAAATTATTTTCCTGTGCCCCTGTCAAGCAGTGCCGCAGAAGTGATCCCCGGGGTGAATTTTCTATTTCCCATCCATTGTTTTACAGCAGAGATTTTATGGTTGTTCTGAGTACTGCTTAAGTTGTGATTAAACTGATGGGTATTGATTATGCATGCCTGCCTCACTGGTCTAGTAGGAAACACCCCTGTAGTAACATTTGCCCTCGGAGGAGCTTCAGAAGCACTAACTCCAGCTTTCAGGAGGAAAGTGATGTCACAGTTCATGTTGTGAGATGTATAATTAATAAGGCTATCACTTCTTGTATAGCAATTTATGACTCTAGTGGGTCACAGCAAACGATTAAGCTTCATCTCATAATATATCAACGGTATTTTAAGTATCTTACAGTTTAGATTTAAGACTAAATTAACCCTGACAGAAGATTTTATTACCAATGATCCATTAAAGACAAATTGCTTTAGCTGCTGGCAGTGCATCTTAATATTAAGGTAATACACCGTGGACGATTGAAAGTCTATATACAAGTTTGGTTCCTACAAAGTGCACTTGCATAATGTGTCACTTTAGCTGTACATCACTTAATCAATCTGAGGTTTCTGTGGCATCCTGTAAAATAGGAAGCTATGCACACCTGATGCATATCACATGGTTGTTAAATGAAAATAAATAAATAACTACATTTGTGGTACAGAATCCCTTCCACCTTGCTGTGATACTCTTTTTCTAAGACTTAAATTAACACAAAAAGCAACATCAATCTCAGATACACATCTGAACTTTATCAGCATTTTTCCTTCGCAGCAGCATCAGTCAGTTCTGAATGCAGATGAGTTACAAGTGTAAAATTAATTGAGCACTCACCTGATATGTGAAATAAGTTAGGAAAAAGTTTTTATGTGTTTATTGTCACAGTCCTGAATTGCATTTATTTAATTAAGCAGTTAGTAAAAAACTATAATATGTGGGACATTATATTTCTCCGGATCAGTGACGCACAGACCTTCTAGAGTACAAATGTCTTAGGATTTTCTTTTGTAATCAGGAAAAATCTTCTTCCTACCATCTTTTGTAGCATGTGCACTAATTCTACTGAAATTATATATGGATTCAGGGTTGCACCCTTCAGCACTTTCTTTCACATTCTTTAGTCCTGTTCTTAGTACTGCCAAAAGACTACAGTCTTGAAACATCTTCTTTACAGAACCCAGTGACTAGCACCGTCAAGAGACTCCACTCCAGAAACAGCTCTCTTCTTTACAAATCCTGTACCTAACAGTGCTAAATGACTCCACTCCAGAAATATATTTTTTACATGTCCCTAGCACTGCCAACAGACTCCATTCTAGAAGTATCTCTCTTCTTAAGAGATCTGTGCCTAGCATTGGCAATAGACTACATTCCAGAAGCATCATTCTTTACAGATAGGTTCATAGGTTCATGGGAGGTTACTAAGCTAAGGGCCTTAGGGTCTTTATAAACATAGCCATGCTATACCCATGTTCCCTAATTGACCTTGGTTAGATGATCATTTTTGCAGAATGAGTCTATAATCAGCACTGATTGCCCCTGTCCATGAGGGACATAGGTGCCATCCCTGGCGTTAATTTATGGTCCCTCATCCAATTGTCTAGGCTGCACTTGAATAGGGTTATTGAGGAGTTCTGCTTCATATGAACTGGGAGTTTATTCCAGAGGAGAAGCAATCTCCGGGAGATATATCTGTCTCTCCAGCATGTTCTGTTAATGTCATAGACTAGGTTGAGATCCCCAGAGTGAGTGATTGTTGTCCCATTTGATTTCAGGATGTGCAGCATTTCCCTTAGGGCAGGGTCAGAGACTGTTCTGTAGGCCAGGCACAAGCTGCCTCTCAACAGGCTGTAGGATACAGAGTACAGTGACAGGGCTTTCAGTCTTTCCATGTAGATTATGTTTTCAAAGCCCTGAATTTTCTTGGTGAGAAACATCTGTTGTCTCTCCAGCTGCTGCAGGTGTCTGGTGAGGTACAAGCAAAAGGGAGCATTGTACTCTATTACTGGTCTGATGAGGGTCGAGTACAGAGGAGTTACAGCATTTTTAGTCTTGGATGTGATGCCCTTATTTATGAGATGTGCAATGTAGAAGGCTTTCCTTACCACTGTGGACACATGGTGACTGAAGTTTAGATTGCTATCAACCTGTGTTTCCAAATCTCACACTACTGGGTTTGAGCTTAGGGAGGTGCTGTCAATATTGTAAGTTGCAGGGAATTTCTCTTTGCCAAAGGGAATATTAATGCACTTTTTTTGCATTTAGTTTTAATCTGTGGCTTTAGAACCAATTATTTGTCTGTGTTAGTGACTTCTGTAATATGTTAACATCATTTGCAATCATCCACGAACTTGGTAAGCCACAGGCAATCTACTTTCACCTGGACTTCCAAGAAATAGATTCCAAACAGTAGAGGACAGAGCACAGGTCCTAGTGATATTCCAGTGGTAACTGGTCTACTGGTAGAGGTGGAATCCCCAACTTCGATAGTATGCATTTTGCCATTGAGACAGTTGGCTACCCATCTAGTGATGTATGGGATAATCTCAAGCAGTGAAAGTTTCGCAATGATACCTGAGTGAGAGATTGTGTCAAAATCCTTGGCTAAGTCAAGATAGGCAGTATGTACCAATTTGCCTTCATACAGGGCCTTGGTGACATTCTCAAAGAAGTCCACCAGGTTCATTAAGGATGATCTATGCTTAATGAAGCCAAACTGGGTTGGGTCAAGAGTTTGAAGGTCACCTATGATCTTGTTGATAAGGTCCACGATGATTCTTTCCATGGCCTAACAGATAAGGATGGTTAGGCTTATGGGTCTATAGTTCTCAAGGTTGGTTGATGGACACCCCCCCCCCCTTTGTGCAACGGGATTACTCTTGCTGTTCTCCACTCTGCTGGACCAAAGCAAGTGTGCAGGCTCAGGTTAAAGAGTGGTTCCACTAGGTCTTGTTTTATATCGTTTAGTACGCAGCATGGGATGTTATCCCACAGAGGCCTTGTTTTTGGCTTTGAAGGGCACAGATGTGACCTTCTGTTTGGAGAAGCTAGGTAGAGGACTGGTGTCAGGTATGCTTTGAGGTATGGCTGATGGGGACAGGGGGGTGAAGTTTGCACCAAATTGGTCAGTTAGCAGGTTGGCAATTTCATCAAGTTAAGTATGAGAGGTACCATCCACTATAAGTTTGGCACATAGTTGGTCATCCCTTTTAGATCCTGTGCTTAGCACTGCCAACAGACTACACTCCAGAAACATCACTCTTCTTTATATATCCCACAGTTATTATGCTAATACATCTATAATTTCATGGAATTTACACAGTTTACGGCTGAATCATATAGCGAACCTGAAACATGCATTCTGAGCTTCACTTTGATATTTGCTAAGGTCAATTTAGGCATCCAAGTATAATTTGAATGATATTAGAAAACTACTCAGCCTAAGCTGATAAGGAACTTTTTAAAATAATCTTGGAACTCAGTGCCTCATAAACTGAGGACATAGGTTGTACATTCCAAGACTACCCTCTCAAAGATCACAATTATAATGTGAATTCTTAGAAGTTACATTTCAGCAAACAAGAAAAGGAAACAAAAGTTACACTTTTCTAGGGAAGGGCTTCAACCTCAAAACTTCCTTCAGGAGGATACCAATGTATAATTACCTCTGAGGTTACTGCATCCTGTGGAAAGGGATGCAATGACTTCAGCGAATCAGTTACTCACATAACTAACTGTATGACATAAATTAATCCTATTTGTGTGCTTTATTTGTTTATGTTTAAACAGACTAGTTTGTATTATTTGATAAAGACCTGTAAGCTCTGAGACTTACTGGTCAGAAAGAATAGGATCATTAAATGGTTTAAGTAAAAGCAATAACTTACCCAAGTATAATGTATAATGTATAAGTGATGAAAAATGGTCCCAGGGAGTATTACCTACTGTTGTAGCTTTGTTTGTTTGTGTCTTTCGGCTTTTCCCGGTTAGGGGTCGCCACAGCGGAACTCCGGTCCGCTAATGATTGGCAGTTGATTTTTACGTACCGGCTTGCCAGGCCTGATGCACAACCTTCAACAAAGGTATGCCCATTCACGCATGTCTCCACGCAGAAGACGCTCTAGCTGAGAATCGAACCGGACAGTGTCTTTCTATGAGGTACATAGTCCCATAACTCTTACCAGAACCATAGTTGGTTCATCCAGTGTCCTGGACCAGTACTATGAACCAGCACCCCACTCCTTCAGAGGAAAAAAAAAATTCACTGTTATAAGCTAATCACAGTAATTGGCTTATTACAGTAATATCTATACCACCCCCTGATCTTCCATTAAAGAGAAAAAAATGGCGTTCCTTCTACTGGCACACCAACCAGATGGCCAGATGCAACACACACACATCGCTCTCCTGCCCCAGCCAATCAGGTCCTGTTTCTATGCCCTATATCCCATTCCTCCTTCAACTTATTTTATAAAAATAATAATACTAATTATAATGTCTTCTTTTAAACTGTAGCAGTTTATACCCTGCCTGTAGAGTGCTACAGCACTCAGGTTTTAGTGAACAAAAAAAACTGTGGCAAACTGGACCAAACAAACATAAAGTTCTACAGTGCTCACGTTTGACTGGAAATGTTAATACCAGAGATTGGGGTCAGCTGATTGCTCCCCTAACACTTTGTGTCCAGGGCTCCTGCCCTGTTCTTGCTATACTACTGACCCTTATTCACCATTTATGCAAAAGAGCTAAAAATTAAGAGAATTTGTTGTCTGAACATAATTAAATGTTGCACCACATCTCTAATGTTTTAACTCATTGCTAAACAGACAGTTTAGTATTCTGTTGTATCTCCCAATAATGAGGATAGCTATTGAACATGTAGGTTAGATATAGAACATCAGTTGGTTATTGCATTGTTAAAAAACAGTTTAGGATTGAAAGGGTAAAAATAAATATTTACTAAAGGATATAAGGGCTATGTTGTGGTACAGGTCAGTGGCAGGTTGATTTTTTTCTTATTTTTATTCAGCAGGGATCAGAGTGAATGTTATGGTCCAGTTGCAATGTTTCAGGTCTGCTTCATGCAAGAATGGACCTGAATAGTTGCAGAATTTTTCTTTTGCTCCCCCATTCCTTTTAGGATAGCAAGATTGAATGAAGTGGACTTCATCCAAAACCTCAGAATTCTTAAGCAAAAACTTGAAATATATGAAGAAATGCTCCTTATGTTGAGCCTTAAAAAGACCATGTTCCATGCAGTTCCTCATTGGAAGGGTGTGTCACAACTTCATTATTAAGATTTTTTTTTTTTTAATATCTATTGTCTGGTCACTGATTTGGTGTGGTAATAGTATGTATTACGTGTGCCGAAATCAGTGTAAAACTAGTATTGCTGGGACTTATGCTTGTAGTGTATTTAAGAGTAACAATTTGGACATAATTTCTTTAACTTACTATCAAAACATTGACCTTGCATGTGATAGATTGCTATCTTTGATTTCTTTGACTTACTATCAGAAACATTGACCTTGCATGTGATAGGTCGCTATCTTTGATTTCTTTGACTTACTATCAGAAACATTGACCTTGCATGTGATAGGTCGCTATCTTTGATTTCTTTGACTTACTATCAGAAACATCAACCTTGCGCATGATAGGCCGCTACCTTTGGTGGTTTGGCAGAATCAGAATGAGTGCAAATGCAGGTGCTGATTGCCACTGTGGTACAGTGAGTAGAGTCACCATTTTATAAAGCTTTGTTCTGAATGAGTTCTTGATCATGGCTTTCTCTGTCTGGAATCGGTATGTCCTCCTTGCCACTGTATTGGTGTATCCATGGGCTCTGGCTTCCTTCAGCACCCCAAGGGCATACCACAGGTGAACTGACATTCACCGAGTTTGGCTGAAGGTGAATGTACAGTGAGTGTGTGTGTGTGTGTGTGTGTGTATGTGTGTGTGTGTGTGTGTGTGTTTATGCGTGTGTATATGTGTGTGTGTGCATGTGTTTGTATAGGTAGGTGTGTGTGAATGCGTGTGTGTGTGTGTGTGTGTGTGTGTGTGTGTGTGTGTGTGTGTGTGTGTGTGTGTGTGTGTGTGTGTGTGAAAAATATCACACTTTTTTATCTGTGGAGCTGCACTATATTGCTGGGCACAAACATAACTTTTCTGATTAGCAGTAAAAGCAAAATGCAGTTAACAAGTTATTATCAGAGGACATCTAGATCTTCAGAGCTTCTAGGGACCTGGTAGCCCCTGTATAAACTAATTTTGACATGGGCTTAATGGTAGTCTCTGTCCTCAAAAAAAAAAAAAAAAAAAAAAAAAAACTAGATTGAGGTGTGAAGAGAAAGTTGCTGTAGCTTTTGTAGGAGGCTGAGGAGGGTGTGGTCATTACCTCTTTAATTATCCACACAACCATACCTCAGAAGGTCACTATAACTTCCATGGGGCTGAAGACAGTTTGGTCATGATTTCTTTAAGTTTACTCACAAAACTCAGAGGTCAGCATAGATAGTTGCTATAGTTTCTCCTGGAGCTGGGGACAATGTGGTTATTTATTTATTTAATATTTGTTGACTGGGAAAGTCTGACTAGGTTCCACAGATCCTGTTTTCACGGAGGCCCGGGGAGAAATGCTCCAGAAGCATGTTTTTAGAATGTGGGAGGAAACTGGAGTACCCGGAGGAAACCCACGCGAACGCAGGGAGAACATGCAAACTCCACACAGAAGGCACCCCAGCCAAGAATCAAACTAGAGAACCTCTTGCTGTGAGGCGACAGCATTAACTGCTGCACCACTGCACTGTAACTATTTTTGCAATCATCAGAGGTGAACACCAAAGGTCACTATAGCTTATATAGGGGCATTTTACTGTCTAGGAATTACACATTGGAAAGCATTATTGTGATCATTGCTTTTTCACTTTCCTCACAATCAAACATTAGACTACAAGTGGCTATCTTTTTAGGGGTAAGGATGCATGCTTTATATATATATATATATATATATATATATATATATATATATATATATATATATATATACAGGTTTACTACGAATATACAGAATGGCACACAGGTGAATACAGGTTGCTTAATGTTTTCAAAATGTTGTAATGTTGAACTGGAAGTGGTCAAAATTATATCAGCGAATGTGAGTATACAGTCGCTAATATGAAGTTGAGTTTCTGAATGGAGATTGCGGTACAGTGCGGATTGGGAAATTTATCCTTTTCTTCACTGTAATGAGATCTTGGAGTTGGTATATATAACATGCAGGGGATGTGGTGGGCTGGAGGCCACAGGGGGGCTTGCCCTCCTGCAAAAAGTAAATGGAAACATGGACTTTCAAATCCAGAAGTTCGGAAGTTTGAATGTCGATCGTTGTGTTTATCACATTCGACATTTCTTTTAAACAAACTTCTGAAAAGCTACATTATAAGTCAATCTTTTAAACAAAAAAACATTGTGACATTCAGTATTTTGATAGTAAACCTGTGTGTGTGTGTGTGTGTGTGTGTGTGTGTGTGTGTGTGTGTGTGTGTGTGTGTGTGTGTGTGTGTGTGTGTGTGTGTGTGTGTGTGTGTGTGTGTGTGTGTGTGTGTGTGTGTGTGTGTGTGTGCACGTGTGTGCACGTGTGTGTGTGTGTGTGTGTGTGTGTGTGTGTGTGTGTGTGTGTGCGCATCTGACAGCAAGAGGTTGAAATGTGTTACTCTGTTCTATTTGTTCTTTTGGTTTTGTCCCAGCCTGATTTCAGAGGGGTACACAGAAGGTTGCATTTTGGGCATAGGGGTGAAGAGGCATGCCGCATGTATGCATGACAGCAGCTACCTGAAATATGTGACTGTGGCTGTTTGAACTTTATTTTCATCCCAGTCTAAAAGCAGAGGGATAACCATAAGATGTCTGTCTTTTCTTGGAGGGAGGGGCAGACACAGTTCCCAAACAGGATGTCTGCATCCTTGCAAACATTTGTCTTTTCAGTTTATTGTGAGCTACTATTTTGTCAAATTTAAACATTAAGCAGAGGACACTGTTTTTCTTCCTTAAAGGAAAGGTCAGACTGAATTTCTTTCCTTACTCATGATTTTTTTCAGGCCATCAATGGATTAAAGGTCGAAAAAAATGCTCTAAAATGCACTTCAGCCATGGATAATTCCATGGCTTCTGGAGTCCTGCCAACTTAATTCATGTATTTCTTATACAGTTATTACTGTGCAAACTTAGCCTGTTAGGGTATGTTGAAAGGATGCAAGAAGACTTAAATGTCAAATAAAAATGTCTTTCCTTAGGCATAATTTTTCTTTAGCCTATCATTAGATGATAAGATTGTTAAAATGAGTATAAAATGCACCTCAGAGTGTCTGGAAAAAACATAGCTTTTGGAAAAAAGCTAAAAAGTATGCTAAAATTTAAAAAAAGAAAAAAGGAACCTGTCTGTACGGTGCTGGGAGGATAACTTGTGTGTGTGTGTGTGTGTGTGTGTGTGTGTGTGTGTGTGTGTGTGTGTGTGTGTGTGTGTGCGCGCGTGCGTGCAAGGCACAGTAGGCAACAGGAAGTGCAATGGACAACATTTCACCTGAGGCCAGCCCTTCACATAGGGTTGCTGTAATGTAACAAAATTACAAATAAATGCCTGTCAATTTGAATGTCTCATTTTGAGATGGGACAGTTTGGTGTGGTACATGGCCCTGACACAGTGCAACACCATTGCAAGTACAGTTTAATCTGTGCATACTTCAAAACTTTTATAGCTTGAGCTAAAGGGTTTTTTAGAAGGGGTGGTAGCAACAGGGTAAAACTTAATCTGAAAATATCCATAGTGCCCACAACTTGAAACATGCTGGGGCATCCAAACTGCTAACCCTGGCCCTTAATAACATTCACAGTTCAAAGGAATAGGCAGGTCAGACTAATAGCTCTGTAATTATCAGGATCCAGTGTTTACATTCATTAGAAAGCAAATTATTTTAGTGTTTTTTCATATGGGAGAAAAGAGTTTATATTACTTCATCGAGCATTCATTCCCACAAATACCTATTCATTGACCCTTTTACATCGAACATCCATTCATCGAATGTTAAAACCAATGAATGTTTTTGTAGAGAAGGGAGTTAGTTGGCCATCATTGGAAATTTATCCTTTTCCCCACTGTATTGTGATATGGGAGTTGGCATTTATAAGTAGAGGGGTGTGGGTGAGCAAAGCCCCCCACTTTGGTGGGTTTGAAATAATGTAGTGTGTGTGATTATTGCTGTGATAGACAACTTACTCCCTTCCCTATGAAAATTGTTCTCTGATTTTAACATTTGATAAAGAGATGTTTGATGTAAAGGGGTTGATAAATAGACAGTCACGGGAATGATTGCTTGATGAAATAATATAGACCCAGGAGAAAATTAACCTTGATAAAAGTGATAAATACCAGTTTTAATAAAGCTAGAAACTATTCCCTTGAGGCAGATTATAAAAATTCTAGGGATGTTGTCTGGTCCTACAGATGTACATGGTCTGGATCAACAGTTTCCCCTATGAATGAATAAAAAAACTCATTCAATAGCAGTTGCTGAATCACAAATGATCAAAAACACAGCTCACCTGACAAAAAAGGGAAAAAAACATGGTTGAAAAAGTATTTTTTTACCATGTCCCCATGTGGGTGAGCAAGTATAGAGCATGATATATCCCCTGAAATTTATATATGCAAAGGTTCACATCAGCATAACAGTGGTAAAAGGAGAAACTCCCAAATACAATGTGCAATTATTGCGCACAAAAATGAATACCGCAGTGTCTACATATCGATAATATGACCTACAAAGCAAATGCAAACTCAAAATGGTAGCGTTTGGGTTTATGCAGCCTGATTATGTGGGAATCAATCACTTGCGGGGGATGCTGATTCAAGAAGTAATTCTGAACTATAATTTTAAGTTATTAAAAGAGAAAAAGTCTCTGTCTTATGCACACTTAATTCAGAACACAAGACAATATTAAAACTGTGAGACACCTCAGTTTGCATATCTTTGAAATCAAGGTGCCATAATTTGATACAGGTCTCAAAAGCTGAAACAGCAAAGACAACTCAGTGAGAGGGGGGCAAGTTAGTGACTGCAGACTAATCCAAATTACCAGTCAGTCAGAGTACAATATTGCCTTTCTTCCTTTCAGAACAAAATGTATTACTTACAGGAAGAGTAACATCAAAGCTAACTTAGATCTTTATGTTGCACTGGAAGCAAGATTATTTTTTGTTGATTGTAAGGCAACTTTTCAGAGGTATAAAGTATGTCATTGTCTTGGTGAGTATACTCCCAGTATGATAAATCAACATAAGAATAACAAGCTCCAAACCATTTTATTTAAAACAATGCCAAGTATATTTGATGAAAAACATTAAAAACTTCTAGAAAGAAAATAATAACTTAGGGGACGAAACAAAACAAAGTCATGATATCCCCTTTAGGTCAATGACAAACTTATATCAGCAACTGAGGAAGTACATTAGTTCTTTGTATAACAGTTTAGTTCAACAACATAATGTAAAAACCTACATAAGTAAAATATTAGATTCTTGTGATATTTAATTTACAGGGAGCATCCTCTCCAAGCTAGCAAATTTCTAATGAGATATTAAATTATGGGTAGGCAGGTTCTGACAGTCTGCTTTTCAAATGCTTACAAGCATTTAGCATATTTATTGTGGAATAACTTATATAATAAATGTCTCACTGTCAGCAGTCAATGTGTACGCCTTTTGGAAAGCTACTACTGGTATACTAACAACTAAAAGAAGGCCTAAATCAATTGCAACATACTACAGAGTAATCTCACAAATATCTTTTTTTATCAAGATATATGTATAAGTTTTAGGCTTACATTGGAACCTCAGCTTAGACACTGATGAATGACATCAGTTTCAGACATAAAAAGCATTGCATGAAAGTCAACTAATTTGAATAATGTCAATTGATTTTGCAACAGCATTTGGCTTGGAGTGTCACAATGTCACAATAAGGTCATATCCGAGAATACCCTCTGCAGTTAATGTCCATCTGTATTAGAGTGATTCATTAGCTATTTACACAACATAGCTTTTCATTTACAGTAGATATAAAAAGTTTACACACCATTGCTAAAATGCCAGGTTTTTGTGATATAAAAAATGAGACCACAATAAATGATTTCAAAACATTTCCCACCTTTAATGTGACCTGTAACCTGTACAATTCAACTGAAAAACAATCAAATCTGTTAGGGGAAAACATATAAAAAATAAAAAACATACAATAAGCTGATTGCATAAGTGTGCACACCCTTAAACTAATACTTTGTTGAGGCACCTTTTGATTTAATTACAACATTCAGTTTTCTTGGGTAGGAGTCTATCAAAATGGTACATCTTGACTTGGCAATATTTCCCACTCTTCCTTGCAAAAGAGCTCCAAATCTGACAGATTGCAAGGGTATCTCTTATGCACAGCCCTCTCCAGGTCACCTCACAGATTTTTTATTGGATTTAGGTCTGGGTTCTGTCTGGGCCATTACAAAACTTTAATTTTCTTCTGGTGAAGCCATTCTTTTGTTGATCTGGATGTATGTTTGGGGTCATTGTCATGTTGAAAGGTGAAATTCCTCTTCATCTTCAGTTTTCTAGCAGACACCTGAAGGTTTTGGGCCAAAAGTGACTGGTATTTGGAAGAGTCCATAATTCCCTACACTTTGACTAATGCCCCAGTTCCAGCTGAAGAAAAGCAACCCCAAAGCATGGTACTGCCACCACCATGTTTCACTGTGGGGATGTTCTTTTGGTGATGCTAAGTGTTGATTTTGTGCCAAATGTACCTTGTGGAATTTTGGCCAAAAGGTTCAAACTTGGTCTCATCAGACGATAACACATTTTCCCACATGCTTTTGGGAGACTTGATGTATTGTTTTGCAAATTTTAGCCGGATCTGGATGTTTTTCTGTGTAAGAAAAGGTTTCCATCTTACAACCCTACCCCATAGCCCAGACATATGGAGAATACGGGAGATTGTTGTCACATGTAGTACACAACCATTACTTACCAGAAATTCCTCCAGCTCCTTCAGTGTTGTAGGTCTCTTGGCAGCCTCCCTAACCAGTTTTTGTTTTGCCTTCTCATCAATTTTGGAGGGACGTCCAGTTCTTTGCAATGTCACTGTTGTCCCATATTTTCTCCACTTTTTGAAGACTGCCTTCACTGTGTTCCATGGTATATCCAATGCTGTGGAAATTCTTTTGTACCCTTCTCCTGACTGATACCTTTCAACAATGAGATCCCTCTGATTCTGTGCAAGCTCTCTGTGAACCATGGCTTTTGCTGTAGCTGACAACTGAGTAAATGTCAAGAAAATCCTACTAGGACAGCTGAACTTTATTTGGGGTTAATCAGAGTCTGTTTATTTGATGGCAGGTGTGTACCTAAGAAGTCTGAATGCTGTAATCAAATCAAAAGGTGCTTCAACAAATTATTAGTTTAAGGGTGTGCACACTTATGCAACCAGCTTATTGTACGTTTTTTATTTTTTATATTTTTCCCCTTAACAGATTTTTTTTTCAATTGAATTGTAGAGGTTATAGGTCACATTAAAAGTAGGAAAAGTTTTGAAATGATTTATTGTGGTCTCGTTTTTTTTATATCACAAAAACCTGGCATTTTAATAGGGGTGTGTATACTTTTAGATCCACTGTAGGTATTGACCAACTTCCCCTTTTCTCTACAACATTCTTCTTCTTTTTCCTGGTTAGGGGTTGCTACAGTGGATCACCTGTCTGCTCATGATTGGCAATAGAGTTTTACGGTGTTGAGTTGCCAGCCCAGCACCCAACCTTCCACGGAAGGCACACACACAGGCATGCACTCACACCTAGGGCCAATTTAGAGTGTCCAATCCACCTACAACATGTCTTTGGGATGAAACTGGAGCACCCAGAGTAAACCCATGTGACCACAGGGAGGACATGCAGACTCTACACAGAAAGCAACCCAGATGGGAATCGAACCAGAGAAGCTCTTACTGTGAGGTGACAATGCTAACCACTGCACCACCATGGCTGCCCCTTTTCTTTTTTTCTCTGCAACATAAACAGAAAAATTGCTATAGAAGTAGATTACATGTTATCAGGACCTGTAGTCATTTCCCAGATTTTAAAGAAATGATCACATGACCTGGCCCATCTACACCACAAACTATTAAAACTATTAAAACAAACAAAAAGACTTTGCAAATCAGGTTAAAAAAAAGGGGAAGAAGAACTAACTTGGCACAAATAAAGAAAGCTTCTGCTTGAAGGCACCAGTGGATGTCTTATCTAAGTGCATACCAATCTTTAAATGCCGAGGGACATGACTGGACCCTGCACTGACTTCCTTAATGCAAAAGTGCAAAATTGTTAAAAGAATACCATTCTTGCTATCAACATGCCACTGAGTAGCTAAATATATAACTAAACAAGGTAAAGAAATACTGGCAAACAGCATCCTTAGTACACACCTAAATACATCCTGCCAGTTCTGTCTGGGTGAACTACCAACTACCAATCAGCAAATGTGTGCACTAGAATAAATCAGCATATGCACGCACTAGAACATACCCTGTGAATTCTAACAGGATCAGCAACTGCCAATTTTCCTCAACACAAATCAGCATATGCACGCACTAGAATATACGCTGCCAATTCTAACAGGATCATCAACTGACAATCTTCCTCAACACACACTTGTTTTTCTAGTTTCTGGTGAATTGTCAGCCTAACATATTGAGATCTGACATGGATATGTGTTTCTCCCAGTCAGTTCTACCCTGTGGGATGACACTATCATAGCCTCATTGCCTCTTACAAAACCAACCAATGTTAAGTGGATGGTTGAACAGTTCTGTCAGGAGGTTAGGTACCGCCTTCAGAAATGCACTCATTTTATTTCTGTGCAATTACAAAGAATCAAATTACCATACAGATACAGTTTCTCTCTTCTACATTTCAGTATGTTAACAGACTACTTCATTTATTTTTTTTCCTATTTTCAACACTCCTTTCCTCGGAACAGACTTTATGGAACAAGAACACATCCTTAGAAAAAGTTATGCGCTGATTACATTTAGTTTCTTCACCACTAAGTCCATCAATGTTTTAAATCCACTCTTCATCCTCTCAAAATATCAAGCTAATTTTTAACAGATCTCTTGTTCCCAGATCAATTATCTGACAGCATTTTTATTCTTTTCCACTCTCTTCCTTCATATCTCTTCCTGGTACCACTCTCCTGCTATGCAAAAGCAGCTTAAATCTCTGCTTCTAGTTTGAAATGCATAGTTTTAGGTTCAGTACTACGCTAGCTGCCTTTGTGAGCCATTTTAAGCTTAGCCAATTTTCCCTCGTGAGACTCAAACCCTGCACCTTGTGTTTGTAAAGCAAACGCCTTAACTATTACACCACCCTCCCAACCCCAAAGTTTTGAGTACTGTATTTGTTTTATGCAGTGTCATCTGCTTTTTTTTGCCAATAACACAATATCCTCCTTTTCATTATTTGCTTATTTATTTGAAGCTGTAAGTTAATTATGTCACAATACCATTTTTAAGCTTCTGCCTAGTTACAATAACAATCATCAACAAAACAAATCATCATATAAAATTAAAGAGCAGTTGTCAACCATAAACCAAAATGCTATAACTTCTAAAACTTGATAAACATGTCTCTCTAGGGCTGTTAGCATAATACGCTACTTAAAAGTTAGTTTATATCTGCTAGTCACAGCAAGCGAGAAAGCGAATGTTTGATTAAATAAGAGAACAAAGTTTCGAGTTGTGTAGTCAGCAAACTAAATGCAGCTGACTAAATCAAGGAAGCAATGTAAAATAAGCCAGATGCAGCTGGTGCAGTGGTAAATTGACAGATATGGAATTCTTTCTGAAAGGCTGCGTCACAGAAATGATGCATAGATAGGAATTAAACTGGTAAGTGGGGTGAGCTGTCACAATCAAGAAAACAAATATACCTGCAGAATATATACCAACTTCTTTTTTATGCACTATCAGGTTGGTATCCACAATCAAATTAAAATCAAGCATGCATGAGAAGCATTTGCCAACTATATATTTCCATTTCAACCCCCCCCCCCCCCAAATATGTAAAATTACTTGTGGATATTTAAGTCAACATGGACCAAATGGTGAGCCATTAGCAATTTGCATACTGTCAAATCTCAAAATATCTGGATTCTAGAAGGTTATTTGTTTGCAGGTTTAGTATACATTTAAAAAAATAGCATTAAAATGGACTGGAAAAATGAATGAAAATGCTTGTTTTCTTATTCTAGGGATCTACAGTCCTCCAAAGTCTTGGTTTAACATATTAATGGAATAAACCAACAAAACAGCAAAGCACGTTGCCTGGAAATGATAAACCACCTGGAATGCAGCAACAAAGTATATATTCCAACAAATATGAATTCCAAGTAGTCCACAGCAGATAGATAAAAACAAAGCAAATTTTAATGACAAGTTGAACAACAGATAAGCGCTTTCGCAGTAAGCTTCATCAGATCTAACATACAACTCAAGATACGCCAGTTAAAGACAGACAACAGCCAATCAATCTAAAGTGCATCCAAGTAAATTAAGTGCCATGGTAACAGCATGATACAACTTTAAAGGAGAAATGTCAAAAATAAAAAATAAGATAAAACAATTGATATCTCCATTTCAAGTATCATGCATAGAAATTACATAAATACATTAATACATACATATAAACTAGAGTGCATTTAATCATGTTATTAACTAATGCTGGTAAATATAATTAATAGTAAAAATAGTAAAAATAAAAATGAAAGAGGAGACATTTCATTTCTTTCTAAGAGTATGTTGTATTGATACACTGTCATTCAACCCTGGGGCACAGTGTGCTCTTAGTGTAAAAATCCATTTAAGTTCTACCTGATAAGTCCTAGTTGTAATATCCCCCTTATTAATACTTTTATTTATTATCTCTAAAACTTGAAACCTAAAAGTATGTTCCACCCCACTATGTAGTATATGTTTCGCTATCACGCTATAATTCATGCCCCTTCATGCACAATAAAAATGATCACGAATACGTTCACGCAGCCGTCTATTTATCTTGCCTATATAAAATGAGCAGCACCCATTGCATAATGCCAGGTATACTAAGTTCTTAGAATTACAGTCAGCTGCGGGTAGGTGAAAGAACTTCTTATCACTACTGGGATGTGTAAACAGACCAGATACATCAACAAAAAGAGCACCTGTTACATCTTCTCATTCCATATTCCTTTCTCCCTTTACATATTTGGCTGGTTGCTTTGGGATAACAGTGTCTCTGTTTAATGATGTCTTGTTTTTGTACCCAAAAGATGGTCTATCACCCACCAGTCTCTGTATCTGTTGGTCAGTACACAGTATTGACCAATGTTTGTGGATTATATCCCTGATTTTCTTATCATCACTGGAATAAGTTAAGCAAATAAAATGGTATTTTCAGTGTTGTTCCTTCCCCTCTTTACCAATATGTCATCATTGCTTTTGTGAGATGAAAAATAGAGTTTCCCACTTGTATTTCTGCAGTGGCTGACACTTTCATGGACATTCTCAATCTCTTTCACATTATAACCCCTAGAAGTAAAATCAGTTTTCATTTTCTGAAGGCCTCTTTCAAAGTCTTCATTCCTATCATGTAGGCGACTCGTTTGTAGCCCTTGGCCTTTCAGTGTATTTTTAAAAATATGTCGTGGGTGCATGGAAACAGAAAGCATGATGTTATATAAGTCTTGTGAATTCCTCCTTTCTTTACCCAAAATATCTCATATCATCACGTATACAACAGTTCTGGCTCCTGCATGCTCTTGCAAGATGGAGGCCACAAAGAATGTGTGATTGTCACCTAAACTGCTATCCTGTCACAACAAAAGAATATATTCTTCCCTCACAATTAATTCATATTTTTTATAGAGCAAACTATTATGCAGATACTCATGACAGTAACAACAAAATATCAGCAATGCAATTAGTACTTTATTTTTGTTTTACACACTTACCTCAGAGTTAAGAAGACAATGAAAGAGGAAGATGAAGAAACCCTAGAAACAAAACAAAGGATGAAAATTCAGTAAACATTTTTAAACTGTATGTATTTCCTCCTTTACACGTCATTTTCTGTTTTGCTCACAATGAATATTCACTTATGTATTTCTCCTGCTTTGTACCATCTTACCACTAAAGACATAAAAAACTGAGGTCTACAAAAGTGAAAAAAAATGTGGCTGAGAACAATAAAATACTTACATAAACAGGTACACTTGCTTCTCCCAGAGGTCTAAGCAAGTCTGCACACATCAAAGGGCACACTAAGTTGTGCTTCCTAGTGGAGATCAGAAAACTCACTGTTAATGTCTGGGGGGGGGGTCATGGATGCCTTGAAGTAAGGCCACTTATGGAAGTGAGGGGACATCTAATAAAACAATGAAACAAAAACACAAGAAATAAGTGCTACTGTGGGGGAGGGGAATCCCCACCACCCTGGCAGCTGTCACATTTCACATGAACTCCAAAGTAACTCCCTCAAAATTGGAAGAAAAGTAACAGCACTACCTCTTCCCTAAATGTTTAACAACTCCAAACATAGTGTACCTCCTGTGTGTGACAATACACACTTCATTAACTTCCATTTGATGAAACGCCACTCAGTGACAGTGAAGCCAATCTAACTACACACTCCCATGTATCATCACACCATATTTAAGAAGAAAGTTGGACTTGCTATTGTTGTAGTCTTTCTCTTGGGTGCAGCCACTGAGGAGCAAAGTTAGGGTGGCGTGAAGAGGGCAAGTGCTCCAGGTGTAAGGTGCCAGGAGGTGTGATTACTAATGATATGCAAATGTTCTGTGGAAGAATATTCCATTCTTCATGGTTGCAGGTACTTTGCTATTTTAATTTTGATTCCTTTCTTAGTGTGGACCTCAGAAAAGATCTTTGCAGTTTTTAAATATGTTTTGCATCCTCTGTGACTGCTCTGTGTCTTGTGCTGTTGTACACTGACTCAGTGATTTTGATCTCAGACGTTTAGTTGATCAGTCTGTTTACAAGTTTGGTTGATCAGTCTGTTTCCAATCAGCTAATGGCTTGTATGTTCTACAAATGAACTATTAACATTTTAATTGAACTGCACTATCATCCATTCCAAGTGCCTGAAGTTAACATATGCACTGAATAGTATAGAGCTGTAAGGTTGCCCTTGGGATTTACCCTTGGTTTTTGCACACTGGCTAAACATTTGTTTTCCCCAGAGTGCCTTATTTTTAAGCAGAGTTCACCTCATGGACTCCAATCTGGATAAGATCAAGGTAATACTGCTGAATGCCAGAAGTGTAACAAATAATCTTTGAACTTGAGGCCTTCCTTAACCTTGAGGACATCAGCATTTGTGTAATTACAGAAACCTAGTTTTGTTGCACTGATACCACTCCCTGCACTCCTAGGTACAATGCGTATCGTGCAAGCAGATTCACCTGTACCTGTGAGGGAGTATCTGTATTTATCCATAATGCCATTGTTTCTCAACAGATTTCACATGATACATATCTGGAACTGGCTGAAGTACTAGTAATACTCAGTGAAATTAATTACTATTTGATAGTCAAGTACAGATCCTCATCTATGACCCCTTCTGATAATGCAGAATACCTTAAACAGCTATTAAAGTTAGCAATCAAACAAAATGCCTCTCCACATATAAATTACAAACATTTACCACAGGCACATTTGTCCAGACATTTCTAGACTTTGCAAATGCCAATGTACTTGAGCAAATTGTCTCCCTAACCAGTAGAGGTGTTAATGTTCTTGATCTTGTCCTCACAAACACTCGTCCTCATTGCATAAGCCTACTTGTTAGTCTCCCTAGTCAAATCTGACCATCTCGCTGTGATCTTCTCTGCGAAAGCCTGTTTTGTGGCTCCTCATAACTCTGCTATATTCAGTCATTACTCCAAGACCAGTTATTTACTATTTATTGATTTACTGACTATCACAAATGGTATAGCTCCTTAACAAATCTTGTAACTAAGATTGTTGCTTACTGCTTTGAATTTTATGAAATCTTGGATAGATGCATTGAAGCATTTGTATCAGTCTGAAGAAAGCATCAGTGAAAGCTTGGAACTAAACCCATATGATACAACTTCAGTATCAACAAACTCTATAATAAAAGGAAAAGCTCATAGCCATCATGAGAAGATGTCCACTCATGTTATAAAAAGGACTTGCAAGACCAGCTATGAACTTAAGACTGCCTCTAATCCAAACGAAAACTGTAAGACCATCTTCAGCTATATTAAGAACTTTACAAGTAACCTACAGTTTTGTATTAAGCTTATGTTAAGTGGTACCTCCTTCTGTTACCCCAAGGGCATTGCTAGGATTTTTGATGACACATTTTCTTCCAACTTTACTCCACCCTTCCACCCCTCCAGTCTCCCTCAAACTCCTCTTATGACCAAAGTGGACCAAGTCCTTGTGACATTTTCCACAATTAAAAGCACTATTTTTATGGATCATGATAATATCCCTGAATGCCTTCTGAGAAACATAAAGTCCCACTTAACAAAACTCATCCATCAACTCTTCAGTCCAACTTTCTCTACTAGTTATGATCCTGACGAGTGGAGAATGGCATTTGTGCTGCCCTTGTTCAAGCAGGCATACTATTAAAATATTTCTATAAGACATGAAGATAAGTTAGTTGAATTATATAAGACCTTTGTCAGACCCATTATAAGATATAACTCCATATTTACACTTATGCAGCTAGCCATTTGTGGGGACTAGAAATGGTTCAGTGTAGGGCGGCCACTGTGGTGCAGTGGTTAGTGTTGTCACCTCACAGCAAGAGTTTCTCCAGTTCAATCCTCAGGTGGGGTGCCTTCTGTGCGGAGTCTACATGTCCTCCCTGTGGTCATGTGGGTTTCCTCTGGGTGATCCAGTTTCCTCCCACATCCCAAAGACATGCTGTAGGTGAATTATATACACTAAATTGGCTCTAGGTGTGAGTGTGTGTGTGTGCCTTCCATGGAAGGTTGGGTGCTGGGCTGGCAACTCAACACCATAAAATTCTACTGCCAGTCATGAGTGGACAGGTGATCCGCTGTGGTGACCCTTAACTGAGAAAAGCCGAAAGAAGAAGAAATGGTTCAGTGTAAATTTATAAAATGGACTGCTACTTTAAAAACCCTAGAATATCAGGAAAGGTGTGAAACATTACATCATTTTCCATTTAATATAGATATTCTCAAAGAAAACTTCTGTTTGTCTATAGAACATTTAAGAATATTTTATATACAAGTTTTGAACTACATATTTATATTAGCACAGTCATATTCAAACACAAATTTTATTAATTTAAAAAGACCACATAAAAGGATTTATTCATAACTCAGATAATTCCATACATGTGGAATAAACTTCAACATTATGTAAGAGTATCCCAGAATGTTAACAAGTTGAAGAAAAATCTTGATAAATGGAAATACAACATATGATATATGGGAGGGAAGGAATAGTCTTATGTCACTTGCTTGGCCTGAACTCCAGCACAGTGAACTTATTAAATCTTGCGATGGCTTATAACAAGTGCTGGTTTTGCTACTTACTGTATGTATAAATGAAATATTTAATTTTAAGGCAGACTGTTGTTTACATTAGTAGATTTTGTGACAGGCTGTAATGAGTATTACATACATCTTTAGTGTTACGTATTTTTTGCTGAGTAGAAATGTTTAGTCTCTCAGCATTACCTGTACACTATGAGTGATTCTTAGCAAACAGATGAGGATGTCTGCTATTTTACTTAATAAAGCCGACACCAATGATATTTCAAAATTATTTATAATATTTTAATTAAATTTTAATAAAAAATAAAGAGGTTATATGGGACTGCAGCAAAGACATTAAGCCTGGGCAGTGTACTGCATACATTCATTAGACTTTACTTTAGATATGATACACTTACTTTTCTTTTATTAGTCAATAATTATTTCCTTTTGGCTGGATATTTTTAATTTGACAACATTGAGTTTTCTAACATCTTATTGATCCAAAGACTAAATACCAAGAAAGATATGGAAGAAGCTATGCCCTAGGTAGTAATGATTGACATTTTCCCTTTCATTCATTTATGTCAATGCACTGAACATTAATATGTATAATGAAAAAACATGTTGATATAAATGTGGAGAATTTCTTTTTTGTGCTCTAACAACTACTTCATATTCAAAATATAGTTATTAAAACTCAGTATTTATCTGTATAAATAGACTCCATATATTAACATCGTACTTAATTTAGACAACATTAGTTGGTACATTTTCACTTTAAGTAAATACTTGTTACTAATAGAAAGGTATTTGAAAGAAAAACAGCAATTTAAGAAGAAGTAAAGCTATGGGGATGATGACAGAGAAGAAAGAAAAATGTGCAAAAATAAAATGGAAAAGAAATTAGTGTACCTACATACACATCTACATCTGACTTTCCATGTTGAGAATGCTTTCACTTACACAACAGATATATTCAAAGGAACAATTTTATTAAAAACATTTTCCATTCTGTCTGCTGACCAGAAATCCTTCCTATCAGATTTGTACCCACTAATTCCCTAGCTGGGGGGAGGCATGTTAGTCAAGAAGGCTTTGGGGGGTTTGTACTCTTATTGGTATCCCAGCATACTGGGTAAGGGGTGGTTACCCATATAACCTTAGGGATTCAAAGTGCTAAACCCTGTAAATGCACACCTCCATACATTCACTAATGAGAGCTAACACCAAGTTGTGTCAGGGCGAGCTGAACATCTGCCCCCAGATGCCCAGTGCAACACCACCCCTCCTTTGGTAAACTGAAGCAGGATGCAATCCTGCTTTCCTCTATCATTCCATCACAAAAGGAATGCCATCCTCCATTGCCAATGCATTCAAGTGCCACACTTGGGATGCCAGGGCCATAGTCATGCTTTTATCCATCCATGCTTCTATACTGGTGTACTAAGAGAAACTAACCGGTACTATAAATAGCTTTTTTTCACTTCTTAATTGATATGGAAGGAAGCTAACTTGGTTTATAATGGACAAAAATGTTAATTTATGAAACCTACAAATTTAGAATTTAAAAGTAAGAACACTGTATTGTAAAATGGCATTGCCTTTTGAATATTAGAGTAGGCACTCTGAAACTAAGAAACAAACTTATGTGTATATACTAAAAAGGCACTAAATATCATGCACCACATTTATTTAATTGCAATTTATATAGTTCTTTTGACTAGATATTTTCTCATTGTTTGGAGTTAATAAATAATATCCAGAAAAGATATGCAATTAACATCACATACAGCGTAGCTTTTTAGAAAGTTAAAGATTTTAGAAATATATTTTATTAATTAAATAATTAACTTACTAAATAAAAAGTAAAAATCAAGGTTCTATTCATGTATGAAAAACATACCAAGTACACGTTATATTTGGTATTGGTATTGGACAGGCTTGCCTTAAATCTGCATGTATCACATATCTCAGAATATAACTTTATAGCTAAAATATAGCATATTTGTCTTATATGTAATCATTGGTTATTTCACGTAGTTTTCTTTATCAGGAAAGATATAAATATATATATATATATATATATATATATATATATATATATGTGTGTGTATGTCTTCTTCTTCTGGCATTTCCTGGTCAGGGGTCGCCACAGCAGATCACCTGTCTGCTCATGATTGGCAGTGGAGTTTTACGGTATTGAGTTGCCAGCCTGGCGTCCAACCTTCCACAGAAGGCACACACACACACACACTCATGCCTAGGGCCAATTTAGAGTGTCCAATCCACCTACAGCATGTCTTTGGGATGTTGGAGGAAACCGGAGCACCCGGAGGAAACCCACGTGACCACAGGGAGGACATGCAGACTCCGCACAGAAGGCAACCCAGCCAAGAAATGAACCGGAGAACCTCTTGCTGTGAGGCAGCAATGCTAACCGCTGCACCACTGTGGCCACCCAATGTGTATATATATATATATATATATATATATATATATATATATATATATATATATATATATATATATATATATATATCGATCCCATTTGATCCTGAGAATTTACGTTTCATCGAAACGTAAATTCGTCACCTCACTTACGTCAAAGTGCATTATTTCAAAAATGCACTTCCGTGTAAAAACTGAAATAAAAATTAAAAAAAAAAAACAGAAAATAAATAAAAACATGCAGTTTGCATGTAACGTTAGCTGTACATCAATGTTTACTGTTGATGTACAACTAAGCAAAGTGTTTTTGAGATCATGGTACAGTGGGGATAAAGGAATATTCCTTTTTCCCCATTGTAGTGTGATCTCGAAGTGAGAATATTAAAAAAGAGGGGTGCAGGGTGTGCAGGGCGGCTTGGCCACTGCATAATTGTGTTTAGTGTGTTTTTTTTTGTTTGTTTTTGTTTTTACACGAAAGTGCATTTTTGAAAAAATGCACTTTCCCGTACGTGAGGTCGCGAATTTACGTTTTGATGAAACGTAAATTCGCTAGATCAAGGTAGAGCCATGTGTGTGTGTGTGTGTGTGTGTGTGTGTGTGTGTGTGTGTGTGTGTGTGTGTGTGTGTATATATATATATATATATATATATATATATATATAAATTTAGATATAGATAGACATGCACACATACACACACACACACACACACACACACACACACACACACACACACACACACACACACACACACACATATGCACATTCATTTGGTAATCCCTGTTAAATTACCTTTATAAATATAATATAAATTATCAGAAGTAGAAGTAAAGCAGAATAAAAGATGAGCAGGCAACAGATGGAATGATAACAATGGAATGTGGGTAAATCAGTGAAGTAATAATATAGACACTGCACAATTTATTTTAAATGCAAGTAATTTATACATTTTTAACTCTTATACCTCCTTCCCTTTCCCACTCGATTTTTCCTTCCCTAGGTCTTATTTTTATTTCTGTATTATTTGCAGTACAGTGATTGCTAACTCTTCCTCCTTTTACTTTCTTAACAAATATAATTTTTGTAAGCCTGTGTAAACTTGATGGTGGAAGTATATATATGACATGTTTCTGATGCTGGAGAAAGTAAAAGTCATGTCTTTGGAATCAATATGTACTAGGTTAACACCAAGATCAAAATAAATAAAAATAAGAAGACTTTGAGATTGTTGTTATAAAAGTTTACATTTGGCACAGAAGAGAATAAAGCAAAGATAATACTCTAAACTTCATTTCACAGTGAATACCTTATAATAATATTAATGCTAAGCCACGAGGGAGAAATATCTCTGTAAATGTAACATGTATTAATATATTAAAAGTTAAAGATCAGAGGAGTAATATACAGACCAGGAGAAGAATTTAACAAGAAAGCCAGAATACTTCATCACTATTACCTGTTCTTTATGTTATTACATTTCAGTTTTGTGCATTTTACCTTTTTCTCCCTTAGTGTCTACTTTTCACCCTCCGCAGCACTTTCTGTCCTATCTGTATCATGATAATCATGGAAGACTGCAACGTGTGCTTTACAACTGTCATATTTCAAATATTCATACAGCGATTAGCCCAGTAGTTATAGGAGAGAAATCAGACTATGAGCTGTCAGTGAATTGCATCCTTTGATCTAGGGTTTGATTCCCACAGCCTCTATTTGCCTCCAGTGTGTGACCCTAAACAAGTCACTTAACTGCACAGTGCTCCAGGGCTGATTTTGAAAAGGGTCCATGTGAATTAGTGTTCTATCCTGGTTTAACAAAGACAAAGCACTGTGGTCAGATAATCTTACCCTGACTAAGCATTTAGTTTTATGCAGTGGTCCATTTCCTCCTTGTATTAGAAATTATCAGGATCTTCTCTTAGGGTGCTTGATAGCAGCTGTACATAAAAGCACCACCACAAATTGTAAAACCATTTTACACCATCCTTTTCTGAATTTAAAAATACAGCAAATATTATATATGAAAATGAAATTGATACTATTAAACAAATACCTAAGCACAGATTATTGTTTGAATGTTATTATTTAAATACAGTGAAACTACTCTGATATTTTAAGATGAGTAATAAATTATCTTTAACTCATTTAATATTAAATTAAATATCTGTACATGGTATGTATGTTAAGCTTTGAGCAGAATTAGTAACATTTCATTATTGTCAATGGAATAATTTCAGATTTTAATTGTTTTTCTTTGGTTCAAATTGATTTGATTATTAAGTACAATGTTTTTCAAATGTTAAAACAATATCTTGTTTGCTGACTATAAATTTCAATAAAAATATTAGTTAGAAAAAGAAGACACTTCATCCAGAGGCTGAAGGTAAAGCATCTGCTGTAGGCACCTAGCCATTAGATCAGAGGCAGATGAGTTTGTGCTGCTAGAGTTTTAAATCTGGCTCTGAGTCAAGATTAAAGTAAAAACATGTTCAAAGTCTTTGAGAGCTTTTTGCTAGCTAACTTGAATATCCCAACTTCTGACTTTTATCTGTGATAAATATTGATATTGGCTAAAACACAGTGAGGGTGTCACATCCAAGCAGTGCATTAAAATTCAAGATTTTTACCTCCTGTTTCCAAGTACTTAGTCATCAAAATTAGAAGCACCTCCTTGAGCGCTACCCCCTACTTGTAGTGGGGTATATTGTCAAATTAAGAAATAGAAAGATAAACAGTATATAACAAGAAGGAATCCATTTCAACAAAAAACTGTGTGAAGGATGAACTGCTGATGACATCCTAAAGAGTGTGTGCACGTACATGTGTGTGTGTGTGTGTGTGTGTGTGTGTGTGTGTGTGTGTGTGTGTGTGTGTGTGTGTGTGTGTGTGTGTGTGTGTGTGTGTGTGTGTGTGTCTGTGTGTGTGTGTGTGTGTGTGTGTGTGTGTGTGTGTGTGTGCGTGTACATGTGTATGTGTGTTGTTTGTGTGTGTGTGTGTGTGTGTGTGTGTGTACATGTGTATGTGTGTTGTTTGTGTGTGTGTGTGTGTGTGTGTGTGTGTGTGTGTGTGTGTGTGTGTGTGTGTGTGCGCGCGTTTAGTGTGTGCGAGATTCTGTCAATATGAGGGGGAGGAGCAACTTTCTCATATCAGAGAGCTATGAGATGCAAGTGACAAGGTTTTGAAATTCAAACTGAGCTGCAGTCTAATCAATAGCTTCTAGATCCAGGGTTTACAAAAAGGCTAGTGGTATACTCCATATGATTTTAAAATCTATATAGAGAAATAGTGTTCTTGTACTTAGCAGTTTATATACTGCCACATATTCTACATCATCTAGACATTTACTATTTTATAATTAGAAATATAAACTGATATATAAAATCATGGAAATATATCATTCATAGTATTAAAATGGCACAGTCACATTAGCTAATCAGCAAACTGATGCTGTGAAATGTATTTAATCCATAAAGTGTGTGTGTGTGTGTGTGTGTGTGTGTGTGTGTGTGTGTGTGTGTGTGTGTGTGTGTGTGTGTGTGTGTGTGTGTGACTGCATACTTATGTAAAGTAAGTAACAGAGGCATTCAGCATCCTGTAGCTTAGTTTTGTTAGAGCAAGTGTTTATAATTCCAAAGAACAGCAATGTGCACTACTTTAAAGAATGTATTGCAAATAATTTGATTTTAACACAACAGACATTACAAAGTGAAAGGGTATATCTCATAACAAATCTGCTCAGAGATGCAATGCCTAAATATGAGGACTATGCAAGTAAGAGGCTTTTACAGGACATGGTAACAACAAATCAGAAGTTACAGAAAGGTATTAATGATTTAAAAACAACTAGAACTGAGCAAGTTAACAATAATCCTCTAAGGAAAAGTATGAAGGCAAGCTTTGCATCTGACAATGGTCATAAGTGAAGATAAGGGCTGTGAATCTACCCAGACCTGACAACGGTCATAAGTGAAGATAAGGGCTGTGAATCTACCCAGACCTGACAACGGTCATAAGTGAAGATAAGGGCTGTGAATCTACCCAGACCTGACAACGGTCATAAGTGAAGATAAGGGCTGTGAATCTACCCAGACCTGACAACGGTCATAAGTGAAGATAAGGGCTGTGAATCTACCCAGACCTGACAACGGTCATAAGTGAAGATAAGGGCTGTGAATCTACCCAGACCTGACAACGGTCATAAGTGAAGATAAAGGCTGTGAATCTACCCAGACCTGACAACGGTCATAAGTGAAGATAAGAGTGAATCTACCCAGACCTGACAACGGTCATAAGTGAAGATAAGGGCTGTGAATCTACCCAGACCTGACAACGGTCATAAGTGAAGATAAGGGCTGTGAATCTACCCAGACCTGACAACAGTCATAAGTGAAGATAAGGGCTATGAATCTACCCAGAACTGACAACGGTCATAAGTGAAGATAAGGGCTGTGAATCTACCCAGACCTGGAAATGTTATTTTTTTTAAAGTAGGAAGTGTGACTATTTCTTCAAACTTGTATGACATTTGAGAATTTTGTATTAGTGTTTATTATTTTTATATTTTTCCCTCTCAGCTTCTATGTATAAATAATTTTTCAATCACATGCACTGCTGATGACTCAAAGCCTGAAATGAATATAAAATTCAGAGGGTAGGTTGAAAAGGGAAAAGAGTTTTGACAAGTACCTCTTCCATAGGTTCATAGATTAGTACTAGACTAACTGCCCTTACGAGCCATTTTAAGCCTAGCCAATTGTCCATTGTGAGGGACTCAAACCCTGCACTTTCTGCTTGTAAGGCAAACACCTTAACCATTAGGCCACCCTCCCAACCCATCATTTGCTTTTCTTACATTGTGAGGGAGGGAATATATGAGAGATTAATATGTCTCATTATAAAGGCTGGTGGCAGATATATTTAGAATGCATAGTTTCAACCAGGTCTAGGGTAGATGTCTTCCCTGATATGTACATCCCAATGAGCACTGCAGTTAACTGTCCTCCATGAGAAGAGAGGACCTCTTGGCACCTGTAGACTGCAACAATGATGACTGGGTTCTGCAGATGCCACTGCAGTATATCTGGGAATGTCCTGAAAATAAGGTCTGCTTTCCACTGAAAATGAAAAGAAAGGAAGGAAGGAAGAAAAAAAACGTGCTAAAAACTGAAGTAACTGAAGGTACAATGTGCCTTGCAAAGAACTCGGTGAAGCATTAGCTAATACAGGTAAGTGCTTAACTCTGGTTATTGCAGGCCTTGAAATTAACTACATTTTCACTATTTTCAGCTTCGCCTTTACTATGGTTTGTAGAGAGTCTGTAAGAGAACCTTGCTCACGAGATGACCTGGTGGCATAATGCTGGGCATCCACAACTATGGTTTGTAGAGAGCCTGTAAGAGAACCTTGCTCATGAGATGACCTGGTGGCATAATGCTGGGCATCCGCAACTATGGTTTGTAGAGAGCCTGTAAGGGAACCTTGCTCAGGAGATGACCTGGTGGCATAATGCTGGGCATCCACCACTATCATTTGTAGAGAGCCTGTAAGAGAACCTTGCTCAGGAGATGACCTAGTGGCATAATGCTGGGCATCCACCACTATGGTTTGCAGAGAGCCTGTAAGAGAACCTTGCTCAGGAGATGACCTAGTGGCATAATGCTGGGCATCCACCACTATGGTTTGTAGAGAGCCTGTAAGAGAACCTTGCTCAGGAGATGACCTGGTGGCATAATGCTGGGCATCCACCACTATCATTTGTAGAGAGCCTGTAAGAGAACCTTGCTCAGGAGATGACCTAGTGGCATAATGCTGGGCATCCACCACTATGGTTTGCAGAGAGCCTGTAAGAGAACCTTGCTCAGGAGATGACCTAGTGGCATAATGCTGGGCATCCACCACTATGGTTTGTAGAGAGCCTGCAAGAGAACCTTGCTCAGGAGATGACCTAGTGGCATAATGCTGGGCATCCACCACTATGGTTTGTAGAGAGCCTGTAAGAGAACCTTGCTCAGGAGATGACCTAGTGGCATAATGCTGGGCATCCACCACTATGGTTTGCAGAGAGCCTGTAAGAGAACCTTGCTCAGGAGATGATCTAGTGGCATAATGCTGGGCATCCACTTGCATTGCTTTGACCCCAATATGGAAAAGGACTCAAGTTGCTATTAGAGCTTGCTGGTTTGCATGGGGGTGATGAAGCAGCCAAAGGCCCTCTCTTCTGTCATGGGGTGGAGGGTAAGGGGAAGTTTGATTTCTACATGACCTCTGTTAGAGACCATAATTCTTGCAGGTCATTTCAGAGTTAATCAAGGGGGACAATGATGTCCTGAGACCATTGCACTAGCCACACTCACAGCTAGGGCGCATGTGATGGATCCCAAACTCCATGCTTGTTACTGCCCATTGGATTCTTCACAAGGTGGATCTAGTAGTGAGATATCACTGAGGTTGTCTCTCCAAGGAATCAGAGACCACCTGGCAAAGAGTTATAGTTGAGGTAACAAGTAAAGAGTAAGTGGGGGATCTAAGGATGGGAGAATGAAGAAGCCATGGGTGAACAGCTGAGCTGTTTGGGGACAGGAGCACTACATTAAAAGAGTCAACATTGCTCATCACAACAGAAGGAAAAGCAGTAAGAAATAAATCACTTAGCAGTGAGGGAGGGGCTGCTAGTATGATGCAGGCATGAGGGGATGCATCACAAAGCGTAAATGATCAGCAATAAGGTTAAAAAATATGTACAAGATGAACATTTCCCTCACTTGAAGGCTCCAATATACATGAAACAGTTGTTGTATCTTTCGGCTTTTCCCGGTTAGGGGTCGCCACAGCGGAACTCCGGTCCATTAATGATTGGCAGTAGATTTTTATGCACCGAGTTGTCGGCCCTGATGCACAACCTTCAACGAAGGTATGCCCATTCATGCATGTCTCCACACAGAAGATGCTTTAGCTGAGAATCGAACAGGACAACATCTTACTGTGAGGTGACAACGCTAGCCTAAAATCAACATCATGTAAAAACAGATGTTTTTAAATTGTCCTAATGGCAATTTATTTATACATGTATGGGATCACATTCCAAACGAAAAAGTAAAAAATACCACTCACAGGGATGAAGTGCCCCAAATAAAGCACAACATAGAAAATCCAACAAAAACCTTCTTGAGGCGCACCACGGCAAATAAAAGCGTTCACCACAAGGCACAGTACAAATGTTATTGGCTGTGTAGGAAATAACCAAATATGATAACATATGTGCTTGTTGATTTAGCAGTCATGTGTGTTTAAGACAAATGTTGGTTTTCCTTCATTTGATAGTCAGTTTAAGGTGAAAAATCAGTTGAAAATGTTGTTGGATTTGTCCTCACTTACATTGTTAACTATCAGGTCATCTTCTCTCTCTCTGCTCAGTCCATTCACCCATTCATTTCTCTGAGAGGCAAGAGCTCTACAAACATATCATTCATCACAGGGGCGAGAGCTGACTGGCAGAGGGAGGAACACACCAAAGCAGGACGACACAATTTTTTACTTTAAGACTTAAACCCCACTGCTCATGCCAGTACCACCCTAGGACTTGGCGTGCACTGAGTATAAGTGAAGGTATGCCACTTGCATCTGCAAGTGATGTAATCTATCAAGATAGACCTGTCTTTTCAAAGCTATTTCTCCTATAAAATCCAAGATCTTCACCACAGAGCCTGCAATGGGGCTGAACATCCAGACATGTGGTCCTTTCACTCTCCCTGAAGAGAGTTGAATTAAAAGTGACATCACCCTCTCTTCCCCCATGCTATATGCACCTCCATCAGGTACTTGTGCCACTATATGAACTTTAGGTGGACAGGGTCACAGTTAAGGCTTCATCACTCCTGACATTTTCCCAAAGTAGGTTATATAGATTTGTGGAGTTGCTAGACACCTTAAGCAAAAGTAGATTGTTTGGCGACCTCTAACAGGGAAAAGCCCAAAGACACAACAACTCTAGTACCCTCTTGGTAAGCTATCTTTCCTGTATCACATGATAGTATGTTGTACTGCGCTACCTCAGAGAGAATGGGTTCACACCAGAGTAACGCTTTATACAAGTCTTTCTTCTTAACAGATACACTATCCAAACGTTCTTCCATTTGCTAATATACTGCTTACAATTACCAACATCACCAACAGTAAACTCTGTAGCAAATCTTATAAAAATACATTATTTGACTAGCTTAATTTACATAAAATATTTAAGATTTTTCATTCTGTGCAGCACTGAACATAGCACCTGTACCAAAAGTTGCTGCCATCCATATGCTGAAAAATAGTTGCTTAAATTTCTGCTCATTAGAAAGACAAAGTGGAAATAAAAATGTCATATTATAACAAAAATCCATTTGATAACATTGACAAATGAGGTGCATAAACCACTGGCTTATGATAAATGTATGACAGGTCTTCACACTGTTGGTATAAAGTTTCCAAAAAGTGTGAAAACCTATGCCTTCATTAGCTTTGACTAACATGAGCAAAAATTAAATATTTCTCAATAGGAGCTCAACAGAGAAACAAATTGCTTTCAAATCATTAGATGAAGAAAATCATTCCAAAACCAAAACCACATTTACAAAGTCCAAAAATAATAAGTGCCAGTATTCCTAAAATGCCACTGAAACATGAATACTTAAGTTAGGTGTGTGGACTTGGAAAAGAAAGCTAAAACAAATATTTGCGAGAGACAGCAAATAGTGAATAAAGTCTATAGTATTTTTGAGTTACATCCTTTACAGTATATTTCTAGAACTCTCCTTATTATCATAAATTCTGCCTGAAGCTGAAGTCATAAATTCAGAAAGGAAAATGTTGCACATAAATGAATACCATATTCTGCATTACCTAAGCCATTCTGAGCAAATCATCTTTCCTCTGACAGACTTTTACAGTTTTGCTGTACTAGTGTATAAACTATGAAGAGCTGTGAGGAAGGTTACCATACCATATAAGGGAGCTGTGGTGTGATAACAAATGAATATCAACAGTGAAATAGTAGAGGTCTATTCCAAATTAAACCACAAAATGTTTCAGTTGCTTCATGCACGGTGATGGAGCAGTAGCATTGTCGCCTCACAGCAAGAGTTTCTCCAGTTTGATTCTCAACTGGAGTGCCTTCTGTGTGGAGTCTGCATGTCCTCCCTGCAATCGTGTGGGTTTCTTCTAGGTGCTCCAGTTTCCTCCCACGTTACAAAGATATGCATTTGGAGCATTTCTCCCTGAGACTCTGCTGAAAATTGGCTTTGTTCCAAGTTGGACTTTCCCAGTAAACAAATGTTAAATAAGTAAATAAAATTTGTTTAAGACTTTTAAGAGACATCATTGTGTAGTGAATGGACACTAATACATCATGTTGTTTCCTCTCTCTAGACTGCATACCAAGACATATTTTTCAACGGTCCAGATTTTCATACAATGTCCTCAGATTTTTGGTCTGTTCCTCATAAAATTTCCAGTTTTCTAGCAAATCATTCAGGACTAAAGTCAGCAAATAATACAAACATTTTAGTTTCAGACTTTACAGTCTTCAGAAAATGCATGCTAATGCAAAACCATTCAACTTTCTAGATTTATAAAATCAATATTTAAAATGTGTCCCTGATTTTGGGCTTTTGGCCCCCATTATTTAAGACTTTGTCCAGATTTCTTTATCTAAGAAGTATGCACTAAGGGTAATATAAACAGATGAACATGTGTCATTCCTGCCCAGTGCTAAGGACAGGAAATGCAGGCAGCCACTGAAACTAAGCACCGCAATGCAAAGAAAAAAATGTGATGGCTAAATACATTATTTATTTATTATTTATTTATGTACATTTGTTGACCGGGAAAATCCGACTGGACAGAGGTCCTTTTTCAGTGGTGGCCTGGGGAGAAATGCTCCACAATAAAGAGCAGTTAATTACAAGAGTACAAGTATAGGTAGGCTGGTTGTTTAACAATACCAGTAATACTGACATAGTTGAGATGCATAACATATTTTGGTGAAGGACAATTGAGTATAAACAATACACTTATAACATCTGTGCCATTTAAGATGGCAAGTCTCCTAATAGTTAAGCTAGCAGATATTACACATGAATAACAGTGCCCAAGATTTCAGCTGAGATATATTAATATGTTTAGAAGCATCGTGGTTGGTTATCACCAAAGACAGTTAGCAAGGATGGAGATAGGTTTAGGGTGCTTGAAGTAGAGATATTAGTGAGGGTTGTTACAGGGGCATGTCCATGCTCTTTTAAATGAGATTTTAGAACAGCTTTGAAGTAAGTACATGATGATACAGAGGTTATAGTGTGAGGAAGGGTATTCCATAATTTTAGTATGGAATAGGAGAAGAGTGCTTCTCCAGCAGAGGTCTTGGCTCTAGTTACCTGTAACTGATTTTGGTTGCTAGAGCATAGTGATCTGGTGGTGTGATAGGGCTGGAGTAGATTTTGGAGGGATGGGACTTTTAGAGTATGATTTACTAGCTTGTGGGTGAGTGAGAGTTGGTACCATTGAAGGAGGTGAGGGAGTTCTAGCCAGCCAAGTTCAGTAGGCTGCACCAGAGGCAAACGTGGCTATTTTGTTGTAGCAAGTCTTGAGTTTACTTAATTCACTTTGTCTTAGGCTGGTAAATATTGGAAAGGCGTAGAGTAGGGTGGAGATCATGTGAGTATATGCAACTGAAATCCTGGCTGTTTTGGTGAGGAATTGCTTATTTCTGTATAAAGCTCATAGTTTTTTGTGTACTTTTTTAATGGTTAATGAAATGTGAATGTCAAACTTGAGGTTATTGTCAATCTTAACTCCAAGTAGTTTGGTGTGGTCTCTTGGGGTGATAATGGTGTTATCATTGGCTGTAATATTAAATTGAGGGATGTTTTGATTGTGTTTGGTGGGTTGGAAGCTGAGGAGTTTAGTTTTGTTTGGATTAAGTATTAACTGTGCATCAGAAAGCCAAGTTTCAACTGAGGAAAAAGCTTCCTGTGTGGTCTTTTGAAGTTCAGGTAGGGAATGGTCTGAGCAGATGATGGTGGAATCGTCTGCGTACTGTTTGAGAGTAGCCTGTTTGGTAGCACAGGCTAGATTATTTGTGAATATGGAGAAGAGAAAGGGTCCAAGGATGGATCCTTGGGGAACTGCAATTGAGACAGGGGTCAACAGTAGAATTCTGATTGCTGACAGCTCAAAAGCTATAAGGCCATATTTATAAAGTAAATTGAGCTTGTGACCCCCTGTCAGCATCATATCACTCTACATACACAATGCAATACAAACATAACTGATAAGCTTAACTGTTATTGGTGCTGTTCAGCTATGAGATGACAGTGCCATTGGCAGCTGCAGGCACTGCATCATATAGGTGTCCATGGCAGCAGTCCTCCTACAATGTCAGCAATCATGGAATCATATCGGTCACCATGGCAACAATCTTCCTACAATGTCAGCAATCATAGAATCATATTGGTGGCCATGAAAACAATCTTCCTACAATGCCTGCTATGTCTAATGTGCCCAGCTTCCAGAATGCTAACACCCAAACCGATCCTACTACCCTTTCCATTCTGTGTTTTGTCCCACTGACCTTCAGGTTGCAATTGCTTTGCATTGTCAGCAATAGACATGTAGTTTCCAGGCAAGAGTCATCATTAAGGCATGTCTTTGCTGTTCTTTAACCTGTTTCATTTAAGGGAGTCAAAGCCATGTTCAAAGGTCACAAAGAAAAGTTTGTTTAAAAAATTGACAATGTCAGTTTTTTTAGATAAAATAGAATGGTCACCATCAAAGTGATAAATCATTACTGAGATAAATATACTTACAAAAGTTTTTCTACAAGCTATTCTTATGAGTATAGGACATATGGTTGAATACTCAAAAGATCAAACCACAAATAATTGAATATAAATGCTTGAAAGCCAACTCATCATTTAAAAAAAAATCATTAAACACTTTTTTGCAACTCCACATGCCACTGATAATTATATATGAGATAGCACTATATTGTGGAAGGGAAATTTCCCCGGGTTCCTATTAAATGATCAAAAATGCATTCTTTTGAATGCGTCTTGATCGAACTTGAAAGCATGAAAAGGCAAAATAGCGAAACAACATATAAGCAAATTCTTTCCCTGGGAAAGGAATTGCTTGGCCGCTTCCAATACTTTGCCATTTTTGTGACTGTAGTGCGATCTCGGAGTAGGTATATTTAAGTAGGGGGGTGTGGGGGGCAAAGCCCCCCACTTTATGAGATGTTTAAAACATTTTTTTTTTGTTTTGTGGAACACCAATTTTTTTTTTCCCTTGTTAAAAAAATCGCTGTTCTAATCATTCGAGATTGTAAACTTTCACTTACATGGGTTCGATAAATCATCGTTCACTTTTTTAAGCATTCGATGATTTAACATAGACCCAATTTTTCCAATATCTGCTGTTCTGTGATGTCATGAAGAAAAAAGCTAGAAATGTGTGATAAGCTGATTTTCAATCAGCTTTTTTCTGTTTTACAATGTGAAAAATTGACAAAATGGATGTATCTCCTTCTTACTGATGTGTGTGTGTGTGTGTGTGTGTGTGTGTGTGTGTGTGTGTGTGTGTGTGTGTGTATATATATATATATATATGTATATATAAAAAAAAAAAAATATATATATATATATATATATATATATATATATATATATATGTATCACTTCACCTAAAACTCATTTCACTGACAAGTAGTACAATAAGGCAAATCAAAGGTATATGTCCTTTTCACTACTGTAGTGTGATCCTGGTGTTAGTATATATAGTAAGGGGGGGTGCAGCCCCCCACATTGGGGGTTGTGGGGGGCATAGTCGCTCACCTAGTTGTCTTTTACCAAATAATGTATAACAAAACCAGACAACATAAAACCAAAATAAGTGGGGGCTACACCCCCCAAATCCCCAATGTGGGGGGGCTGCACCCCCCCTAATTATATATACTAACACCAGGATCGCACTACAGTAGGGAAAAGGACATATACCTTTGATTTGCCTTACTGTACTACTTGTTAGTGAAATGAGTTTTAGGTGAAGTGATACATACATATATATATATATATATATATATATATATATATATATATATATATATATATATAAAATTCTTATTGATGCATATATAAATACAGTATATACATATATCTATATATATATATATCTATATATATATATATATAGAGAGAGAGAGAGAGGGAGAGAAATATAGATATAGATATAGATATAGCAGAGATATAGATACATGTTTAATGATTCATTTTAGCTTGGAATATGGAGATAAAATATTATGTTATGTTACATAATGCAGCTTATGAAGCTCAACATAATTAAAAGGAAATTTCAGTGTCTGAGGATTTTTCCATTATAAATGTAAATAAATGTGTTATTCTCTGTGCTTTTCTTAAGTCTACAATACACATAAATACACATCAACTAACCAACTTAAGGTTCATAGGTTAGGTTCATAGATTCGTAGGAGGTTACTAGGATAATAGCCCTAAGGCCTTTACAAGCCTAACCATGTTATACCTGTGACCTTAGTTAGAGTGTCATTATTCGTAGGGTGAGTTTATGATCAGCACCAACTGCCCCTGTCCATGAGGGTGGTCTATATCGGGTCTATATTAGAACATCGAAGTTTCACAACTTCGAATGTTCTAATATTGACCCCTATTCAGCGAAAGCTGAGAACATCGAACATGCAGAGCAGCAAATTTTTTCCTAGGGAAAAAATTCTCGGTTCCAAAACACATACACACAACACAAGCACACCAAACAAACAGCAATCCACATACATACATCTAAAATCTTACAAATAACACTACACTGAACTGTACAAACACCACTAACTATCCATTTACGTTAACCCAAACCATATCCCTAAGGTCCGTCACTATCACACACTCACCTCAACCATGCCCTAATCCTAACTCACCTACCCCGACCTAAACCTCACTTCCACACAATCGCACACTTACCTGACCAGCGCCCTAACCCTAACTCACCTAACCCACCCTATCCCTCACGTCCACACAATCGCACACTTACCTGACCCATGCCCTAACCCTAACTCACTTAACCTGCCCTAACCCTCACATTCACACAATCGCACACATACCTAACCCACGCCCTAACCCTAACTCACCTAACCCATGCCCATTTGCACACGTACCTGAACTCGACCCGTAACTTTCCACCACAACGCTGAAAATAGTGAAGCAACAGAAACGGACAACCAAATTCTTTCCCTAAGAAAAAAATTTGGTTTTCTGTCGTTTTGCTATTTTTGGCATTCACTGAATAGAGGTCGATATTAGAACATTCGAAGTTGTGAAACTTCGATGTTCTAATATAGACCCATCTATATCATTTTGTCAAAAACACAAACCATCGAACACCTATTTTTCAAACTCACTAGTGGACCAGCCTAGCGACCATCACAAGAACCACATAATTTAAAACCCACCCAAGTGCCCCCCACACACACCCCTAACTAAATATACCAACTGTGAGACCACACTACAGTGTGGAAAAAGGCAAATTCCCAATGATGGCCAACTCGTTATTTTCCCGGGGAAAAAATTTACAGAAGTGATCATTCAATGAATTTAGCTTTTAATTTATTGAATTTGACAAATAGGGATGCGATGGTTTGTGCAAAATGAAGTGTAATCCATCAGCAACACCGGTGCCAACCCCAGGGTGAATTTATTGTCTCTCATCCAGTTGCCTAGGTTGTGCTTGAATAGAGTCATTGAGGAACTCTGCTTCACATGACTTGGGAGTTTATTCCAGGGGAACGGTAATATCTGAGAGATATAGTTGTCTCTCCAACATCTTCTGTTAATGTCACAGGCTAGGTTGAGATCTCTGGAGTGAGTGACTCTTGCCCCATTTGATTTGCAGATGTGCAGCATTCCCATTAAGGCAGGGTCAGAGACTGCTTTGTAGGCCAGGTACAGGTCACCTCTAAGCAGCCTATAGGATACGGAGTACAGTGACAGGGCTTTTAGTCTTTCCATGTGGGTCATGTTTTGGAGGCCCTGAATTTTCTTGGTGAGAAGCCTCTGTGTTGTCTCCAGCTGCTGTAGGTGTCTGGTGAGGTTCATGCAAAAGGGAGCATTGTACTGTATTAGTGGTATGATGACAGTCCTGTACAGAAGAGTTATAACATCCTTAGTCTTGGATGCGATGCCCTTACTAATGAGATGCACAAGGTAGAAGGCTTTCCTTACTCCTTACCACTGTGGACACGTGGTGATCGAGGTTTAGATTGCTATCAACCTGCGTTCCCAAATATCACATCACTGGGTTTGAGCTTAGGGGGATGCTGTCAATATTGTAATTGCTGTGGACTTTCTCTTTTCCAAATGGGATAATGTTCTTTTTTGCTTTTAGTTTTAGTCCATGTGCCATCCAAGCAAATACTGAACATAATAAGCACCATTATTTTAGTATATATTTGTTTATTTGCTTGTTCATTTATTTATTTGTAAAAAAACATGTTTGGTCAAGTATGTGTCATCATGGGATGAGATGCTTAACAGTCCTGCTTGCTTTGCTAAGGATGGCCTGCATCTCTCATTTTAAGGATTCTGTATAATGGAGACAGCCTTTGCTGTCCCCTTAGTGATTTTTTTCAGGCAGTGTGCAGCTGATGAGCATTCCAGAGTAACTAGAATATCAAGTCATGAAACTGGTTTACATTATGGTGGCTGTCCTTAATGAAAATAATAAATTGACTGATCTTCACGCACTCCTGCATTTGGAAAACATCTACGTTTGTGCAGTTACTAAAACTTGGTTTAAATGTAAACAAAGCACTTCCACTACACTAGGGTTTTGCACGTTTTCTTCTAGGCCCAATGCCTTCTGTGTTGGAGTCCCCATATTTTCCAAGAAACATTAACATACTACTTACAGTCAGATCCCCAGGGACTCACAAACTGTGCTCAAAGAACTACAGATCACTCTGGTTAGAATTAATTATCAACTAAAAGCTGTTGCAGATAATATTCTTTGTACCCTAATAATCATGTAAAATTCCTCAATGCTGTAAATGATCTCCCTGTTAGCAAAAACTCTCTTACTTTGGCTGACTTTAACTTCCCATCAATAAATTGGGACATCTATGCCTCGAATGTAGGACATGCCACAACATTATCAGACCTAATAAATAAAAATGCCCTTAAACAGATGGTAAATAAACCTAATAATAGACACAGCATTATTGCTTTTATTCATACAAATATGGCCACGTCTTGCACTACTTCTCTGGTACCTCCTTCTCCACTGAAATCTGACCATAAACTTGTGATCACCTCCTTTAAACTTCCAAAAGCTCCTACAGCAAATCCCACAGAAATTAAGATGGATAGAAAACTGGCTGAAAGACAAAGCCCACACAGTGCAAGTTGCAGATGCCTCATCAGAAACTATGAAAGTAAGCAGAGGTGAACCTCAGAGCTCAGTGCTGAGATCTCTCCATTTTGGTATTTTCTTCTCAGATGTCCAAGCAGAGAGCCAAAGCCTCAGGTTAATAAAGTTTGCAGATGATTGTAAAGTGGGGGTTGTTATTAAGTGACCCTATGATACCCAGCCCCTTCGAATTAACATTCCCTAGTATAATCTTTGTGTACTAAAATGGGCACAAACTAAATACTGTGTTTATATATATATATATATATATATATATATATATATATATATATATGTATGTAGGTTCTCTTCAGAAGCTCAAAATACTGAAATGTCGAATTTCAGTATTTCAAGCCCAAGAAGCCGAATCCACATAATAGCGAAAGTTTAGAAGCGTGAAATTCAAAACCTCGAATACCAGAGTTTTTGAATTTCGTGCTTCTAAAGTTCTGCTATGGTCATGTATTCAGGTAAGTGTGTGTGTGTGTGTGTGTGTGTGTGTGTGTGTGTGTGTGTGTGTGTGTGTGTGTGTGTGTGTGTGTGTGTGTGTGTGTGTGTTAAGGTGTTTGGGTAGGGGCTGGGTGTGTGTCAGTGTGTTTTGTTGCTGTGATATGTGTGTGCGAAGAGAAAGTAGCTTGTGTGGTGGCGTTTTGTGTGTGTTTGTATGTAGTGCGACAACGGAGTGAGAATATTTAATTGGGGGGTGGGGGGGTGCATGTGTTGGGTGTGTTTGTGTTTCTAGTAAAACCATGAAATTCAAAACTTCCGGTATATGAGGTTTTGAATTTCGCGGTTTTTACTTTTTGTTGTTTTGTGGATTTGACTTCTTGGGCTCGAGATACTGAAATTCGAGATTTCAGTATTTCAAGCTTCTGAAGTGAATATATATATATATATATATATATATATATATATATATATATGTTATTTATTATTTATTTGAAGTTTGTTTGCCAGGTTGGTCCAATTGGGCCGAAGGAGCCCATTTTCAATGGAGTCCTGGGGAGAACAGCTCCATAAATACATTTTTTTAAACAACAGGTTATTACAGTACAAGAAGAGTACATGAAGCAAAAGAATATGTTAGTACAATTTGAAAAAAAAAACAAAGTAATATCACAATTAGTAAAGTTTACAAATATATAGTCACTATCATTGCTAACATAGATATTAAGTCTAAACAGTAATAAGTAGGTATTTACAAGTCAATTAGACTAGGGAGTTATTTACAATATGTAGGTTGCCCCAGGGGAAATATGATCAGTAGGTCAAATATTTTAGAATTTGAGTTATGATAAGAGGAGAGAGAGAGAAGGAGTAGGGAGTAAGGTAGCTGCTGGGGATGTTATGCAGGATGGGAACATGAGCATTCCCAGAGAGATGTTAGGCGTGAGTGGAGCAGAGTTTTAAAGGTGGACAGGCTGCTGGTGAGGTGAATTTGAGGTGGGAGGGAGTTCCAGAGGCGTGCCAAGGAAAAAGAAAGTAAAAGATTGCCTGCACGACGAGCAGGCTTGTGAAGTTCAGTCAAATTCTGAGCATTGGTTCTTAGCAGTCTGTTAGGTTGGTGCATTTTAAATGTTGAGACAAGGGAGGGACAGAGAGAGGGACTGAAAATGAGTTTCTGAGCAAGGATTAGTTATGAGTAGATAAGGTAGTTGGGCATCTCTAGCCAGTTTAGATTATGGAGGGCAATACAGTAGTGAGTGGAGGATTTGTGTCCAGTGGCAAATTTGGCAATTTTGTTGTAGCAGGAAGAGAGTTTTGTTTTAATAGAAGATTGTAGGTTGGTTAGAAGTGGGGCACCATAAAGGAGAGAAGGGATGAGATATGTGGTAGCGAGAAGGAATCATGTAGATGGAGTAAGGTAGTGAATGTGGCGGTAGAACATAAGTTTCTGGTGTGTTTTTTTTTATATTTGTATGTATATGGGTATCACATTTGAGTTGGTTGTCGATGAGTACCCCTAAGAGTTTTGCATTGGGTACTATCTCAAGAGAAGTGTTATTTTGACTGGTTATGGAGAATGAATTAATGCTGATAGTTGCAATTTTGGAAAGGGTGAATAACATGAGTTTGGTTTTTGATGCATTAAGTGCCAGGTGGTTATCTAGCATCCATTGTTCAGTGGATGAGAAGGCATCTTGGATTAGGTTATGAGGGTGGGAGTGGAGTTAGCAGAACAGATAATTGTTGAATCGTCTGCATATTAGATGATTTGTGCATTAGAGATAGCAAGGTGGAAGTCATTTATGAAAATATTGAACAATAGGGGACCTAAATGGAACCCTGGGGTACACCAGTGGGAGTGTTGAGGAATGGAGAAATGGCTTTCCTCCATTTGACTGCTTGTTGCTTATTGGAAAGGTAGCTGGTAAACCAGTTGATATAAGGGGGTGATAGATTTAGGTTAGAGAGTTTGGATAGGAGAAGGGTGTGAGAGATGGTATCAAAACCTGTGGAAAGATCTAGAAGCAGGGTGGATACAATACAGCCGGAGGCACGGACTTCACAGTTTTAAGGAAGGAGAGTAGTGCGGTAGTAGTACTGTAGCCAGGCCGGAATCCATGTTGTGTGGGAGTTAGTAGGTGATTGTCAATGAGGTAGGGTAATAGTTGTAGGTGGATACACTTTTCAAGTAGTTTAGAGATGGGAGATAAGATGGCAATAGGTCTAAAATTGGAGATGTTGTTATTGTTTCTTCCTTTGTGGAGGGGAATAATGTAGGCTTTTTTGCAGAGTTGGAGGTACATAGCATTCTTGGATTGACCAGTTTATAAGAATACAGATGGGGAAGGAAATGGCATCTGCAGCTGTCTTTAGGAAGAATGAAGGGATATTGTCAGGGGCACTGGAGCATGGTTTTAATTTCTGAATGAGTTATTTTATAGTTGATACGAGGATGGGTTTTAGAGAGAAGTGGGGAAGGTGGGAGGTGGAAGTATCTGAGGATAAGGAGATAGTGGAAGGTGTGGTTGAGTAAGAAGGGTTTTTTGAGAAGGTTGATGTCAATTTGGTTATGGAGTCAATGAAGAAGTTGTTAAATTGGGAGGCTAAGTTGATAGCAGAAGCATTGTGGTCAGGGAAAGGGTTCTCTTTTTTGCCTGAGTTTAAGAGAGTGGAGGTACTATCCCAGAATTTTCTAGGGTTTGTCTTGTGATTATTTTGGAGTGTGGTGTAGTAGGATTTGCAATCTGAAGTGATGAGCTTCTTAACTCTGTTGCAGAGCATTCTGTATTCATTTAGGGTGACTAGGGATTTATTTTTATGGTGGTGTTTCAAGGCTTTATCACGGAGGTGCATGACCGCTAATGTGTCTTCAGACAGCCAAGGGACAGTGTTGCTTTTAATTCTTTTAGATTTCAAGGGGGCAAAGGTGTCTAGGAGGTTTTGAAATTTTGCATTAAAGTAGGTGACGGCCTCATCTAGGGGGAGAATTTTTAGAGGATTCCAGTTGAATAGTTTCAGTAGGTCAGAGAAGTTGTTGGGGTTGAAATGTTTTAATGAGCATATAGAGATGGTGGTATGAGACAGTTGTAGGGTGGGAGAGTGACGATGAGCGAAAATGGAAAAGTGATCACTGAGGGAGTCAGGGAGGGTACCTCTACTGGAGATAAGATGTGGGTGGGATACCAGAATCCAGTCAAGAATGCTTGCAGAGGAGTAGTCCTTTGATGGCCTGGTTGTGGTGTTGATAAGCTGGTGAAAGTCGTAGAGGTTTATGTTTAGGGAGTTGGTGAGGGATTGAATAGAGGACCAATTAATATTTATGTCACCTAAGATTACAGTCTCATTGGTTATGCTGGTGTAGAACCAAGAGCGAATATCTTCAAGGATAGGGATATTGTCTCCAGGAGGGATATAGAGTGAGGCTACGCATATGGATTTATGCTTGTCCAACTGGAGTAGGGCCAGAACTAGCTCAACATTGGCAAATTGGGGGATGGGATTAGTATATGGAGTAACTGAAAGAGAGCAACCCCACCACCTTTTTTGTAGGTTATGTATTTTCTAATGATACTGTAGTTGGGGGGAGTTATTTCAGAATCTTTTATGGAGGGTTTTAACCATGTTTCAGGGATTCACAATATGTCAGGTTGGTTATGGAGAAGCCAGGCATGAAGGGTGGGGATTTTGTTACATATACTTTCTGCATTAAGTGCTGTGAAGGAGAGGGTTTTCCCTGATGGAGGGGGTTTAGATTGGAGGGTTGAAGTGTGAAAGGGAGAGGGACCAAGGCTGGGGTGTATATCACTGGAGAGAAGGGTGGTGATAAGTTGATGAATATGGAAGTAGAGGTATTTAGATTGTTTGGTGTCTTGTTTGTGGGATGCATATTTTGTGTGTGTAGTTCATAGGTTCGTACTAGGCTATCTGCCCTAGGGCATTTATAAGCCTATCCAGAGTGTGTGTGGCTTTCACCACCCCTTAGGATGAGAATACTATGCCCATTTAGGGTTTAGTTTACTGTGCCTCTGTCTAGTAGTGACACAGAGATGACCCCCGGGGTAAACCTATGATCTCCCATCCACTCGTCAAGATTTCTCTTGAATAGACTTAGTGAGGGGCTCTGCCTAACATGGACTGGGATTCTGTTCCAGAGTGTAGGGAGCCTCTGGGTTATGAATCTGTCCCTCCAGCACGTCCTATTTATTTCTGTGTTGAGGTTTAAGTCTCTTGCTCTCGTGGCTCTGATGGATTTGGATTTTCTGAGGTGGAGCATTTCCATTAATTCCGGATTGGACATGGCCTTGTACGTCAGGTACAGATCACCCCTGAGTAGGCGGTATGCGACTGAATAGAGCTGGAGTTTTTTCAGTCGGGCAGCATATGACATATGTTTAAGACCCTTTATCCTCTTGGTGAGGAACTTTTGGGGTCTTTCCAACTGCTGCAGGTGTCAGGTAAGATACATCCCAAATGGGGCATTGTACTCAATCATTGGCCTGATAAGAGAAGAGTACAGGTGCACAATGACCTCTCTTGATCTAGATGTGAAACCCTTCATGATAAGGTGGCCAATATAGAACGTCTTCCTAACCACTTTGGCAATGTGAGTGTCAAATGAGAGGTTACTGTCAACCTGGGTCCCTAGGTCCCTGATTACCTCTTCCGTACTTAATGGATTACCACCTATGTGGTAATTTGTGGGTACCTTGTTTTTCCCAAAGGGTATGACTATACATTTTTTGGCATTTAGCTTAAGGCCATGGCTCTGGCACCAATTATCCATTTCTATAAGGCCTCTCTGAAGGATGTTTGCGTCCGCTGGTGTATCAATTATGGCGCCCAGTTTGCAGTCATCTGCGAACTTTGTCAGCCACAATCCTCCTATATTTGCCTGTACCTCAGAAAAATAAATGCCAAACAAGAGGGGTCCCAGGACTGAGCCCTGTGGGACACTGCTTGTGACCGGCTTAGAGTCTGACATAGCTCCAGCAACTCTGACCCTGTGGGTTCTGTCCTTGAGCCAGTTTGCAACTCATCTTGTGACATATGGGTTTACATTTAAGCTGGTGAGTTTATCTATGATCCCCGAGTGGGGTATTGTGTCAAAGGCTTTTGCAAGGTCAAGGTAGGCTGTGTGAACTGCCTTACCCTCATCAATGGCCTTAGTGACTGTTTCAAAAAAGTTGACCAAATTCAAAAGGCAGGATCTGCCCTTGACAAAGCCAAATTGGGTAGGATCCAATGTCTGTAGGTCCCCAATGTCATTTTTTATGAGTTCCATAATGATCCTCTCCATAGCTTTGCAGAACAGGCTCGTTAAACTTATGGGGCAGCAATTTCCAGGGTCCGTAGAAGCACCGCCTTTGTGAAGTGGGACCACTGTTGCCGTACGCCACTCTTTGGGTATGTGTCCTGTAGTAAGGCTAAGATTAAACAGCAGCCTTATGTTTGGGTTTAGTTCCTCTTGGAGTTCATGTAGCACACAGCCCGGGACACCGTCCGGTCCCACTGATGCTGTGTTTTTAGCTTTAGAGAGGGCGGCTCTCACCTGGGCATCTGAGATGTTAGGGAGGCTACAATCTGCTGGGATAGTTATTTCTCCTTTTGGGGGGAGGGGGAGGAGAAATTTGCACTGAACCTGTCTGCCAGAATGTTGGCAATGTCAGTGGGTTCAGTGTATTTTGTGTCATTTTGGACTAACTCTGAGCATATCTGGGAGTTTCCACCCAGGTTTCTAACATAGCTAAAGAAGGCCTTGTGATTGTCTTTTGTATCTTTTGCGATTTTTCTCTCAAAGTTGGCCTTGGATGATTTTGAGTGATCGTAGTTTTTTGCTAGTACTGATCAGAGATGCCTTCCCTTTTAGGGATTTTGCTCTGTCATGTAGTAGCTTCCTCCTCCTCTTATAAAGTTTGTTTATGGCTGGGGTCCACCAGACCGGGCGCCTACCTTTGGGGGAAAGGGTCTTGGTTTTATTCGGGATTGCTTGATCCATGCATTCTTGAAGGTGCCCATAGAAGGCATTTGTAAAGGATTCAGCAGTGTGGGTTGTGGTTTACTCTGGCCCAGGGACCTTGAAGGATACCACTTCAGTCTTAAGAAGTGTGAAGTTGGCTTTTGAGAAGTTCTTCACTGTGGTCTTTTGTGCAGGGGGTGGGGGCGGGATGTGGATTTCCAGTGAGATTAATTTATGGTCTGATCTTACCAATGAGGGATATACTTCCGGTGTGGAGCATTTTGTCCCCATGTTTGTGATGATCAGGTCAAGTATACTGTCTCCTCTTGTGGGAATGGTGACTAGTTGTTCCATCGCATTTGAGTTTATGAATTTTAGGAACATTTGGGCTAGGGTGTTGGGGCTTGAGTAGTGTTCCCAGTTTATGTTTGGGTAGTTGAAGTCTCCCAATATGATGGTATTTGGAGAGACATTCATACTCTCCAGTGTCTTCAGGAAGGCTGTGTGGGGTTCCTGAGTTTGAGAGGGTGGTCTGTAGCATGCTACAAACTGTAAAGCAGTTTTGCCTATGGTTAGTTGCACCTGAATGGTCTCCGATGCTTCGTGCGTTGCCACTAACCTGGAGGTGTGGGTATCTTTGATGAATATGGATACTCCCCCTCCTTTTGTGGTTCGGTCCAAGTTTTGGGGCCGGAATGCATGATATGAGGTAAAACCTGATAGTGCTGGGGTGCTATCAGGAGCCTTGAACCAGGTTTCAGTCACTGCACAGACATTGATGTTCTCCATACTGAGGAGGGCTTTGAGAGTGTGCATCTTGAGGTTTAGACTTCTGGCATTGAGCAGCATTACCCTTAGTTTTTTTCCACTTGTGTTTTCTAGGGAGGTAGGTTTGTCATTTGAGCCTTGCCTAAAAAAGGCACTATGGGGGTGGCAAGAGCCTTGGCCAATATCCGGAAGCCCAGGGGTGACAGGTGCAAGCCATCCCTTGTGAAGCAGCATGGCTTGTCGAGCATGTCATCCCAAGCAGACATTCATTGGATCCCCTTAGAATGACACCAGTAACTAAGCCAATTGTTAAAACTGATCATTTTGTCTTTGTACTGTGGCATCATTCTTGGTGAGGGTAAGATGCTGCTCAGGGTCAGGGTCATACCGGCCTGGGCTACATAATCGGAGAGCTCCTCTATGTCTCTTTTCATGTAGTCCAGGGAGGTACGTCTCAGGTCGTTCACACCGGCATGTACAATGACTGAGTCATATTTGTACTTGCTGTGGAGTGACCTGAGTGCTTGTGTTATGTGGCAGATTCTAGCTCCCGACAGGCAGCTTACTGTGACCTTTTCCTTGTTCAGTCTGGTGAGCGGGACATCAGTGTGTCTGACTGTGGAGTCACCTATTACAAGTGTGTCTGGCATGTTGTTTGGCCTTAAGGGCTGTGACTGTTTAGCACACTGACTTTGTGAACTATGTGTTGCATGTGCTATGTCTTGAGGTGGCGGTTGCTTGGGTGTCTGCTTTGGAGGCCTCTGTTGTTTTGGTAGATTTTTAATTAGCACCTCCGAGTATGTTTTTGTGTGTTTATGTGTTTGGTTTGCAGTTGTGATAGTTCTATGTGAGACTGGGTTTGTGGTGTGCGTGGTTACCTTCTCCTCCTGACTGGTCTTGCCAGTACTGAGTTGTAGAGAGCTCAACCTCCAGTTTGGCTATATAGTTGCATCTCTCACATATATTTGTATTTGTTGGGAGGAGGAGAGGGTTGTCTGTGTACATGAGTGCTAATTAGGGTTGGACTGGTGTACTTATAGGTGGGAATGAGTTTAAAGGGAAGAGTAGGGTGTAGTTGAAGATGTATAAATAAGGGTTTATAAAGGTAGAAGAGTATGTGTGTTAATTAAGGATTGAGTTTGTAGTATGAAAATGGGGGGACTGAATGGTATTAAGGGGTCTTGTGAGGTAGGTTAGATAGGATAAACTAAGTAGTAGTAGTGTGTGGGTTACAAGTGAGGTTGGCTTTGTAAGCATGATGGTAATATAGGGTTTGGGTGGGGGAGTGTGTTGAATGAGTGGAATTTGGGTTGGCTGGAATGGGTGTGGGTAGGTGTTATGATGTGATTTGTGGGGTGGGGCAGAAGTATTTGTTTATTGGACTAGGTGGAGTGGGTGTGGCAGCTAGGGTATAAATCTAGATGTAGTGGGGGCAGGTGGAAATTGGGGGCAGGGTAGGGGAGCGGAGTGAGCCTGCAGGGTGAATGGTGTGGGAAAAGCCAAGAAGAAGGAAGAGGATGTGGGCTGCTGAGAAAACAATCAGTGAGGGCAGGGGTAGAAACACAAAGGCAAGGAGGCACAGGGGATAGGCAGAGGGCACTGTGTTTATGGGTGGGAGGAATAGTGCAGGTGAAGTTAAACTGAAAAGTTCTATGCGTAAAAGTGAGACGGGGAAAATGTATTAGAGGGTGGATGCTGCCACCTATTGACCACACTGAGTAATTACAGGGTTAGGCACAGTACATAGAGGGGTAGGACGGGATGGAGCTTGTGGAGCAAAGGTAGCCTAGGTTCAAAAAACAACAGGTAAGTGGGATAAGATAAGTACACAATTGGTACATACACTCTTTTATATTATGGTTCTTGGGGGGAAGCAGAGTAGTTTCCAAAAGCACCACAGGATCCCTTGAGATAGCTCTTTCAAGAGGGGAAGCCAAAGTACTATGTATAAAAAGTGGGACGTCTGGGGTAGTTTAATGTAGTAAAAGCAAGCTGTAAAGGAACAGGAAGAGATTATTGGTACTACTGACTAAAGAGAAGTAATAGCCTCTGAGAGGGAAGACTGCAGGTAGGTAGTGTAGTTTGTGTACTAATGGGTAGCCTAGGGGTGGCGAGAAGTGAGGGTGTATGTTTGTAGGAACTATGGAGTAAAGGAAGACTATAGAGGAGGATAGGAATAATACAATTAATTAATTTGGAACTGATAGGTAATACAATACAGCAGCAGTTTAAATCTGGGCTTGAGACTGTGTATCATAGTAATGTAGAAAACAATCAATAATGCATAAAACATCTACCAAATGATTGCATTTAAACACAGAGTAGGGCAACATCTATCAACTAAATGCATTTACACACAGAGTAGAGCAGCATTCACAATGCACTAACTGCAAGTACATTAGATGTTAATAGATTAACCAGCAGTTTAGGATCCAAACCCAGAGTGGGGCAGCAATTACAATTGAGGAAACAGACAAAATAAGGACAAACAAATGATTATTGAACCCTCTTCTCTCTCTCAAGATTGTAGCACTCTATGTTTAGGCTTACAGGTACAACAATTTCAACAGTGTGAACAGTGTAGTTATTAGAGGCTTAAAACACAGTAACCGGTGAACGTTACTTAAATCAAAGCAGTAGCGATACAACACGTGCAGTGGGAGAATGGGATACAATTAAAAAGTAGGGAAACTAGGCATTATGCTCATTAGAAGGGAATACACAGCCTAAGAATACTCCAGTGTATCAGCCTGTGAATGCTTGTCATGAGCAGCAATTGAAGAAACTAGCTACTATGCCTACAGATGGAATACCCAGTATGTGAATGCTCCAATGGAGGCACCTATGAACACTATTAATTAAATAAATAACTGAACTAGCGGTTAAAGAAACTAGTCGCTCTGCCTGCAGATGAGATACCGAGCATGGGAACGCTCCAATGGAACAGCCTATGAACACTATTATTTAAATGAAGAAATGCACCAGCAGTTAAAAAAAAACAAAATTGCCACACAGCCTGTTAGATGGGAGCACCCAGCATGACAACTCTCACATAGATCAGCAATATGGAGTGCACGAGCAGTCTAGGTACATCTACATTACTTAAGCAGCATGCTGGTGAAACGGCAGTAAAGCTGCTGGAAAAAGTAAGACTCTGTGCTGATGTTATGTACGCTCAACACAGTTTACTGTAAAAGCATTAAAACAAAAGCTACAATTGAACAGCAAACATACAAGGGAAAAAGCACTATACAATGATAATGTCAGCAAGAGCACTCAACAGCAAACATATCAAGGGCAAAAGCTTCCTTTACAAATACATATTCAAATAAAAATGCAGCAAAAACACTCACCCATGAACGCAGCCAGCAGCCGATGGCACGACAGGACTGGAAGGGGCTATAGGATATTTAAAAATGGCGCCTGGTCTACTGGCATCACTATATAGACTTAGGAGTGGGAATTGGGTAAGAAGAAGGGAGGAGGGACAGGCAGGGAAGACGGAGGGGTGACTGACTATATATATATATATATATATATATATATATATATATATATATATATATATATATATATATATATACATACATACACGCACACACACACACACACACACACACACACACATATATATATATATATATATATATATATATATATATGGGTTCACTACATATGACTGAAAGTTCATATGACCGAAGCCCATTTGATTGAGACCAAATGACCGAAAGTTCATTTGACTGAAAACTCATTTGACAGAAAAACAGCACTGGCAGGTATATGCCCTGTTCCCCACTGTAGTGCGACTCTGGAGTGAGAATATAAAGTTAGGGGGGTGTGAGGGGCACAGTCCCCCACATTGGGGAGTGTGGGGGCAGTAGCCCCCCACATTTTGCAACCAGTTTTTACTGATGTATGTTTTAATGCATTGCACATGTATATAATAGTGCATAAACTGTATTTATGAGGGTGGGGCTACGCCCCCACACCCCCAATGTGGGGGGCTGTGCCCCCCCCGTAACAATATATTCTAACTCCGGGGTCGCACTACAGTGGGGAACAGGGCATATACCTGCCAGTGCTGTTTTCCGATCAAATGAGTTTTCGGTCAAATGAACTTTCGGTCATTTGGTCTCAGTCAAATGGGCTTCGGTCATATGAACTTTCGGTCATATATAGTGAACCCATATATACATATATATATATATATATATATATATATATATATATATATATATATATATATATACATATAAAATATTAAGGTCAGTGTTATTTTGATTTATGTTTTTGGACCAAATAGGCCATTTATGAGCAATTGAGATGTATTTAGCCAGTTTTCAATAGAGGTGAAAGCCTCCTCTGTGATGGTGTCTGAGGAAGGAAAATTAAGGGCCTGAGAAAACTAAAGTTGAGTCATCTACATATTGTATTATGGTGGCGAGTTTTGATTCCTTGTGCATGTCATTAATGAAGATATTGAAAAGTATTACCCAGGATGGATTCTTGGGGTACTCTTGTAGTGACTGGAAGGAATGTATAGTGGGAGTCATTCCATTTTACAGACTGTGTGTGATTGCTTAGGTAGCAGGTGATCCAGATAATTGAGGGAGTTGTGAGGCTTATAAGAGTTGGTCTTTGAAAGAGCAGTTAATATGAGACCACGTTGAAGGCTTTTGACAAGTCCAGGAAGATGGGGAAGACAGAACAACTTGTGTTTTTATTTTGATCAATGGCATCTAGGAAATATAACATGGCAGTTTCAGTGCTATGTTGGGGCTGAAAACCATGTTGGGTAGTAGAAAGTAATTGGTTATTAAATATAAAGGCTAGGAGTTGCTGGTGTAGGCATTTCTCAAGTATTCTGGAGATCGGTGGAAGGATTTCTATAGGGAGGTTGTTTGATAGTTCAATGGATATGCCAATTTTATTTAATGGGATTATAAAGGAAGCTTCCCATAGGGCTGGGATGTAGTTTTCTGTGCTGGATGAATTGATTAGGATAGATACAGGGTAGCAAATGGTGTCACTGGCTATACTGAGGTATTGATGGCAAGTCGTCAGGAGCGAGTGTTGTGGGTTTCAGTTTTTTAATCTATTTTTTATGTTATTCATCTAGATGGTTGTTGGGGTGTGGCACTATGGTTGGGGAAGTAGGTAAGGTGGGTATAGGTTATTATTGTTTCAGATAAGTAGAGTACTGGATATGAAGTGTTTGTTGAATTTGTCTGCGATGTTCCTGATGGTTTCAGATGGTAAAGGATTTGGGAAGGGTTTTCAGTCTGGTTTTAGGACGTTGTTTAAATTTTGCCAAAATCTTTTTTTTTTTTTTTTTTGTGCCTTTGTGTATTTTCTGAGGCACTGGTATCTCTGTCTCTTATATTAGTTATTTAATTTGATGGGGTAGTCATGTGACTGAATTTATTTTCACTCTTTTACATTTTATTACGGCTTGTTAGTTTAGGATGGTTAAGAAGGAGCTACTGAAGTGACAGACAGCTTCATCTGGAGTAGATATCTGAGGGGTTCTCAGCCACATTGTTTAAGTGTGTCATTAAAAATGGATTTATCAAAATTTGTTAAGTTTCTCGCAGAATTGAAGTATAGGGGGTTGGGGGGCTTGTGGTATTCTTTGTTGATATAGGTGTGTTCATGATCACTGAAAGAGTCTGGGAGGGTGCTGACTAGTTGAATTTTTTTCAGAGTTGGTTGAGAGTATGCAGTCTAGTATAGATTTTTTTTGAAACTTTGAAAAGTCAGATTGGTTGCAGGATTTGCTGAGTGAAATGATAGAGGTTAATATTATGGGAGGGGGGTAGAGTTAGGTTTGTTAGAGGTCCAGTGTGTGTTACAATCTTCAAGCAGAATGGTTTCTTGGTTGAAAGTAGATGATAAGTAGCTAAGTATATTTTCAGAAGTATTGGCATTTTGTAGGGGGGTGATACAGGCAGCTATAGTGATTATGGAGTTCTGACTGTTAAGATGTAGTTTGCCTATTGGTATTTCTTCAGGGTCTATATTATATAAGCAAATGCACTAAATTGCGAATGCTATATAATCGACCCACTAACACCGAAAAAACAAAATGTCAAACAAACAGATCAGCGATTTTTTTCTCAGGGAAAAAAAATTGCTGATCCATTAAAAAAAAAAAAAAACCCAAAATAAAGTGGGGAACTTCACCCCCTACACAACCCAACCCAGGGGGCTGTGCCCCTTACACCCCCTTACTTAAATATACCAACTCCGAGATCACACCACAGTGTTGGAAATGGCAAAGTCCCGAAAACGGCCCAGTGATTTTTTTCCCTAGGAAAAAAATCACTGTTCTGTGCTTTCGGGATTTTGCCATTTTGGGTAAGGAGGTTCAATTAAGCAGCATTTGCAATTTAGTGCATTCGCTGACTTAATAGGGACCCTTTCCTCATTGCTGTATTTTGGAATAGTTGGGAGGTGGGTTTGGATTTGAAAGGATGCTAAAAAGATGATGGCCATGCCCCCAGCCTGTTTTCCTATTTGGTATTCCCTAATGATGCTCTAACCAGGAGGAATGATTTCTTTGTCTTTAATTTCTTGTGTCAGTGATAACTAGAATGTGGAGTTAAGAAATTTAATCCATGCATGAAGGTCTGAGATCTTATTGCAGATGCTTTTGGTGATGAGATTACATAGTTTTACCTTGGAAGAAGAAACTAGGGTTTGTTGCATTTTACAGGATTGTCGATGAGAATATTTATGCAGGAGGGTTTGGTGCTGAGTTTGTTTAGGTGGGGCTAGTGTTAGGCTGGGATAGGGGTGAAGATCTCTGCTCTCTATTAATTTATTGTGGTAGGTGGTGGAGTTTTTGAGGTTATGAAGATTTAGGTTTGGTACTTTTTTGTACGGAAGAGTGAAGTTTTGTATTTGGTTGTTGTTGTTCTTTCGGCTTTTCACGGTTAGGGGTTGCCACAGCGGAACTCCGGTCCACTAATGATTGGCAGTCAATTTTTATGGTGCCAAGGTGCCAGCCCAACACCCAACCTTCAACGAAGGCACGCCCATTCACACATGTCTTTCGAATGCCACTCGATCACAGGGAAGACATGCAGACTCCACACAGAAGGTGCTCCAGCCGAGAATTGAACAAGAGAACCTCTTGCTGTGAGGTGACAATGCTACTGCTGCACCACTGTGGCTTGAAGTTTTGTATTTGGTGTAGGTTAGTAATCTATATTTTTTTGCTTAGGATTCTGTCTATGCTGGTGAAGAAGGACGGCCAGATTAGGCAGGTGTATAGGTTAGTAGGTTTTTGTGGAGGACTTAGTTTGAGTGTAGGTAGGGAATGGTAAATGTGTAGATAATTGGCACAGGATAGTTAAAGTTCCTATTAGGGAGAACAGATATCAATGCATGATGCAGATGTGAAATAATTGTTAAGGAGTCTATACATAGAAAATGGGAGGGAAAAAATTACAAAAACAAAATTGGGATGCACCTGTTGACCTGGGGAGATAATAAGTGAAGGATGGGGAAAGAGACGGTTGTTTTCTTTTTGTAATTAATTAGCTGGTATGGGTAGTGAACCATCAGGTGAATTGTTTTGGGCAAGTTTATGACATGGAAGACTAGTCGGTCAGGTGATATGCTTTGGTCATTAAATTTAATGCTATGGGTGGGGACTGTAGTGAGACCACTTGTAGTGTGGCTGAGCAGGGGTAGTCCTCAGAGAACAGGGTCACTTTAGACAGTATCTATTGATGACTCATGTTTACAGAACTACCACAATTCCCTGCCTTTAGTGGAACATACAGTAAATGATAACAGCACACAGTTTCAGGAAGAAAAGATGCAAACTTATCCTGTAGTGTGGCTTTCTGCTTTTTTTCTCAGTTATACAGATAAAAATAGCATTTCCTACACAAATTAGCAATTCATGGCACTTAAAACCTAAACAGGAATTTAACAGCATACATGTGCTTGAATGAGATTACAAATAAAAATAAAACATGGCTTTATATTTTATCAATACTGTTTATAGAGTGACCATTCTGTCTGAAGAAGAATACAAATCAATAATAATCTACTGAAAGTAAAACAAAACAGCCCAAATGTAACAATCAGTAGTCCCTTGGGCAGAACACAGACATGAAATCAATGCAGGCAATATGAAATCATCTATTCAATTTATAATGTAGAAAGAAAGGTTTTCATCTCTGGCTTGAAAATGTACTAAACCTGGTTCTAGGAACAGCGTCAGCAGAGCGTTTATAGTGTGTTGTGTGTACAGATCCTCACAGCTGCTCATTCGTTACAGACTTATACAGTTTTGCAGCACGATTCTCTGGGATGTCACTGATGTAGATGTTGCACCTTTTAGATCTGATAATCAAACAAGTCACAGTAATCACACCCTTCAATGTGTAAGCCTCAGCAGTACTAATCATTTTGTGAAGAACTAAATTGTTTCAGCTTATTTATGTCCTCCTTACTCTTTCATTATGGAAAAATAAAACAGACACCTAGCATAAGCTTACGCTTTACCAGTCATTAGTGTCTCTGAGCTGCTACATGGAATAATATTTCATATTAGCCAAAACAATCAGCTATAGGCTATCTACATGCAGTATCATCTGATTCTGTGAATATGCATTCATACCTGCTAGAATCACATTATACACTTCACCTGCTGTTTATGGAATTTTTAACTGCTTTTATTCTGTCCCATTTTCCTTTGAGTATCCCCACCAGCAAGGCAATGTACTAAAAGCAGCTTAATGAAAACATTGTAGTGATGTGATATCATAACCAAGAGTACTAAATAAGAGCAGTATTGAGTGAGCAAGTGAAAAAGCTGGGTTTTGTGAGGGATGACGCTGTATGTGAGTGTGTGGCGTGGGGACTGAGTTAGTGGGTGAGAGAGTGACCCACATATGGTGAGAGAAGACGGAATGAGTACTAAGTAAGCTGCATGTGGTAGAAGAAAGAGTGAAAGGACTGTGCATAGTGGGGGTGAATAAGTGAGGTAGTGACCTGCATATGTTATAAAAGATAACTTAATCAGTGAGTGAGTGAGCAGTCGCTGTGTGGTGAGAAAACAGTTATTGAGTATTAAGAAAGTGATCCGGCTGTGGTGAGAAGAGTGAGTCAACCATGCGTGGTACATAATTTATCAACAAGTAAGATGTATGCAGTGAGTGCATCAGTGAGCACCACACTGTGAGGGACAAATGACAACTGAGTGCACTGTTTATGGCAAGGAGTCAATAAGTGAGTCACCTGTGTTGAGTGGGAGATGACTTAGTCAGTGAGTGACTAGTCTCTGTACAATGAGGGAAGGATAACTGGTGACTTAGTGAGGGAGCACGGAGTGATTATTGTGGGGTAAAAGAAGACTGAGTTTTGAGTAAGCTGTGCATGCTGAGGGGAGAGTGAGTGAGTGAGTGAGTGAGTGAGTGAGTGAGTGAGTGAGTGAGTGAGTGTGAGTGAGTGAGTGAGAGTGTGTGCGTGTGTGCGTGTGTGTGTGTGTGTGTGTGTGTGTGTGTGTGTGTGTGTGTGTGTGTGTTTGTGCTGGGTGGGTGGGTGGTACTTGTTGAGTACTGTACTGAGTGAGCTATGTACAGTGAGGGATAAGTGAGTGACTAACTAGTGAGCGGTGTGCATGTGGTGGGCATAAGTAACTGACCAGCATGTGGTGGTCAGGGATTACTAGGTGAGTATTCACTAAGCTGCATGTGGTGATGAGTGAGGGAATGACCTGTATGTGGTGAGAGATATGGATGTGCAGAGTGAGTACTGAGTTAACTGTGTGTAGTAATGAGTCAACAAACTGTGTGTGTGATGAGGAGTGAGTGAGTGAGTGAGTGAGTGAGTGAGTGAGTGAGTGAGTGAGTGAGTGACTGAGTGAGTGAGTGACAATGAGTAATAAGGCAGTGACTGAGCACTGGGTGATAAGCAATGTGTGAGTGAGCACTGTGTGAAGGAAAGTGATGAGTGAGCCAGGGATGTGTGATGATGAGAAATAAGTGAGTGACTGAGCATTGTGTGATGAGTAATGAGTGAGTGAGTCAGCACTGCGTGATGATGAGAGGTGAGTGAGTAAGTGAGTGCTGTGTGATGATGAGTAATGAGTGACTGAGAAACCTGCATGATGATGAGGGATGAAAAGTGACTCAGTAAGCACTGTGTGGTGAGTGATGACTCAGTGACTACCTTTGTGATGATGAGTGTGACTGAGAGAGTAAGCCCTGTGTGATACTGAGTGATTACTGAGTGAGTGAGTGCTTTGCGATGATAAGAAATCACTGAGTGAATGAGCGCTGTTTGATAATAAGAGATCATTGAATGGGTGAGCACTGTGTGATCAGTGGTCACTGAGTGAGTGAGCGCTGTCAGAGGCACCAAAAGCTGTTGAAGACTTGGGGGAGGGCAGAGGTTGGAAGGGGCATTTAGTGATCTAAAAAGGGCAATTTTTCAAAACTATTTACTACCACAACATAGGTTCACTTGGAGGACATTTTAAGCTTAGCCAATTTCCCTTTTGGTGCTTGAATTAACATTTCCTGATTGGTCTTACCTATCCCATGGCTGATAATTGTATATTAGCCCTAGTGAGAATAAATGTGATCATACTATAGATAATTTGACGGGACCCATGTAAGGGATGCAGCATTTAGGAACTGCCTCTATCCATTAGTGGCATGAGGGGCAATCCTGGAGTACATTTTCTATTACTCATCCTTAGATCCAAGTTGCATTTGAATATGAACAAGGATGGCCTTTGTTTTACTTGAATGGATAGTCTGTTCTGGAAGAGTGGTTGCCTCTGTGATATATATCCATCTCTCCACAACATTCAGTTTATATACCTGGTATTTCTGATGCCATTTGACTTGCTAATGTTCAGTAGGTCCATCTGTATTAGGTCGGAGGATGCCTTATATGCCATACATGCCACTTCTATGCATTCTGTAGGATACTGAGTATAGTGATGCAAGACCTATTGTTTAGGACTTGTATCCTTTTAGTAAGGTATCTCTGTGTGTATTCCAGTTGTTGCATGGGTCTGGACACATACATGGCAAAGTGGGCATTATACAAAATGATTGACCTAATGTGGGCTTTGTAAAGGGGACAGTAACATCTCTAGATCTAGTCACAATCAATTTTTTTATAAGCTGTGTAATATAGAAAGACTTTCTTATGACTCTGGGCACATATTGGTCAAAAGTTAGGTCACTGTACACACAAGTTCTCAAACAACAAACAACTGGGTCAGTTCTCAGGGGACATTGTCAATTTGGCAGTTCCCTGGAGTAGATGACTTCCCAAAGGATATGATAATGTATTTTTGGAGTTTAGTTTCAATTCATGATTCTGGTAGCAGTTATTGTTTGGGAAAAACCTTCCTTCATGATGGTTAAGTCATTTGGGGATTCAATAACTGCTCCTAGCTTGCAGTCATCTCAAACGTAGTTGGCCAAAGGCCTTTGGTATTTCCTTTTACTTTTGAGATGTATATGCCAAACAGAAAAAGTCTCAGCATTGAACCCTGGGGGACTCCATTGGTGACTGGTCTCTTCACCTATTTTGATCTCCTGCATCCTGTGAGCAAGCATACATGTATGCATTCTTTGATTCACCTTCCTGATTGTATTAACCTGATTGTATTAAATTATATTCCTTGTATAATACAGCACCGCTTGTTAGAATGTGTTTTAAATTTGTAGTTTGGAACAGTCTTCTAGTGAGCAATGAAACAAAATGTTGAACCAATAATGACAAAACTACCCATTTCATAAAATTTCAACCATAAAAGGTCACTCAAACTTCTGTCATTACAATCCACCAGTATCAGTAAATATGCAAAATCTTTGCAGAAGTAAGTCATCTAAATAATTCCACATTAAAGAGATTTGTAACTAATGAAGAGGTTGCTGCTAGCAAACAATTTTCTATTCCACTGTTTCATCTACAAATAAAGTGCCTGTTGCCCTTGAAGAATAAATTGCCTATGCTACATTAAAAAAAATGATAAGCTAGTAATTTTGCAATGAGGAATGGATGGCAAACTGATAGCAGAAACATAGTTACTAGGTAACTCCTCCAAAGAAGGACATTTCATAGCACTGCAGCATCCACTCCCGTTAAAGTAACACACTGTACAGTATCAGCGATCCATCTGCATACTGTGGGAGTAAAACCCACAGCCTTTTGCATCAAAAGCAAGTATACTACCTGTTATGCTACTAAAAATGCAAATGACTTAGCATACATAGCACTAAACTTTTCTTTCCCTAATGCTTTCAACTCCTTGTAGAATCCACTTGACACTCAACTAAATCTACTGGTAAAATAAAAAATGGTACAGCGGAATTGACCCAAGAATAAAACACACACAAGAGATAAAAATTCCGCTCATTTCATAGACCAATCAGTGCACTTTAAATGTTCATCTAGGCTTATTGTGACGTTGTTCTGATTGGTCTATGAAATGTATTTAACCGAGTTGACAAATGTATGTAGTGTTCTGAAGACGTCAACACATTGTAGATGAAAGCGCTTAACCTATTGTCTATTGGTCTACAATAAAAGTTTTTTCTGCAGTCAGTCTCCAGTTTGTGCTACTCTGCAAATTGTTGGGACTGTGATACCATTACAGCAGAATTTTTATCTCTTGTGTGTGTTTACTCAACTAAATTTCTTAACTTTGCAGCACAGGAAACTTGTAAAAAGCCAAAATGTATTTTGGGGGGGGCAAAGGCCTAAAACCAAGGAAGCATTTTAAATATTGCTTGTATAATCTTAGAATGTTGCTAAAATAAAGTATGTGTTACCATGTGTTTCCTGAAAGATAGGAAGACTGAAACGTAAAGGGCTATCATTCTTTAGTGAATTCAGTTCTCACTGATTTAACAGAAAACTACAAATATTAAGAGGAACAGAACAAAAGTACGAGCCAAATATTGTGTGAAAATCTGGACAGCTGAGAGCTATGGGCTCCACTTTCTGAATCACAAGTGGTAGTATGGGTGGAGAATTCAGGCTCTTGTTTGAGCCTGAGTAACACTGATCACCAGGTATACCTAACTGGGGCATTTTACACATACACACACACACACACACACACACACACACACACACACACACACACACACACACACACACACACACACACACACACACACATGGGAGCAGCATAACTACTGCAAATAAAAGAACAAAACTTCCCTTACTGGCATGACTCTGGCTCTGGCAGCACCAACAGAACAGCGGCAGCATAACTCCTGTAACACAGAGCAATAAGAGGACATGAACAGCTAGTTTAGTAAATTTAACTTCAGCGCGTGATTCAACGTTAGTGTGAAAACTCCACTTCATTAATTTTCGTGACAGGTCTTGAAGCTGTTAAAGTAGGGGGGGGTCCCCCTCCCCCTGGCTCTATGTTTCCAGCACCTATGAGCTCTGTGGGATGAGTGATCACTGAGTGAGTGAGTGAGTGAGTGAGTGAGTGAGTGAGTGAGTGAGTGAGTGAGTGAGTGAGTGTGATGATGAGTGATCACTGAGTGAGTGAGTGCTGTGTGATGATGGGTGATCACTGAGTGAGTGAGCGCTGTGTGATGATGAGTGATCATTGAGTGAGTGAGTGTTGTGTGATGATGAGTGATGACTGAGTGAGTGAGTGCTGTGTGATGATGGGTGATCACTGAGTGAGTGAGTGTTGTGTGATGATAGGTGATCACTGAGTGAGTGAGCTCTGTGTGATGAGTGATTACTGAGTGAGTGAGTGAGTGTTATGTGATGAGTGATTACTGAGTGAGTGAGCGCTGTGTGATGATGAGTGATCACTGAGTGAGTGAGTGTTGTGTGATGATCAGTGATCACTGAGTGAGTGAGTGTTGTGTGATGATGAGTGATCACTGAGTGAGTGCTATGTGATGATGGGAGATCACTGAGTGAGTGAGCTCTGTGTGATGATGAGTGATCATTGAGTGAGTGAGCACTGTGTGATGATGAGTGATCACCGAGTGAGTGATTGTTGTGTGATGATGAGTGATCACTGAGTGAGTATTGTGTGATGATGGGTGATCACTGACTGAGTGAGTGTTGTGTGATGATGGGTGATCACTGAGTGAGCTCTGTGTAATGATGAGTGATCACTGAGTGAGTGAGTGTTGTGTGATGAGTAATCACTGAGTGAGTGACTGTTGTGTGATGAGTGATCACTGAGTGGGTGAGTGTTTTGTGATGATGAGTGATCACTGGGTGAGTGTTGTGTGATGATGAGTGATCACTGGGTGAGTGTTGTGTGATGATGAGTGATCGCTGAGTGAATGAGCGCTGTGTGATGAGTGATCACTGAGTGAGTGAGTGGGTGTTGTGTGATGATGGGTGATCACTGAGTGAGTGAGCTCTGTGTGATGATGAGTGATCACTGAGTGAGTGAGTGTTGTGTGATGATGAGTGATCACTGAGTGAGCTCTGTGTGATGATGAGTGATCACTGAGTGAGTGAGTGTTGTGTGATGATGAGTGATCACTGAGTGAGTGAGTGTTGTGTAATGATGGGTGATCACTGAGTGAGTGAGCTCTGTGTGATGATGAGGGATCATTGAGTGAGTGTTGTGTGATGATGAGTGATGACTGAGTGAGTGAGTGTTGTGTGATGATAGGTGATCACTGGGTGAGTGAACTCTGTGTGATGATGAGTGATCACTGAATGAGTGAGCTCTGTGTGATGATGAGTGATGACTGCATGTGCGACCTGTGTGATTATAAGTGATGACTGACTGAGTGCTGTGTTATGAGTGATGACTAAGTTCAGTGTGATGATGAGTGATGACTGCATGTGTGACCTGTGTGATTATAAGTGATGACTGAGTGAGTGCTGTGTGATGTGAGTGATGTGTGAGTTTGTGACTTTTGTGATGATGAGGGATGAAAGGGTGAGTGATTAAGTGATGTGTGATGATGAATGATGACTGAGGGAGTGAATGTTGTGTGATGTAAGTGATGAGTGAGTGTGTGACCTGTGTGATGATGAGTGATGAAAGGGTGAGTGAGTGATTAAGTGATGTGGGATGATGAAAAATGACTGAGAGAGTGAGCACTGAGTGAAGATGAGTGTTGAGCAATGTGTGATGTTAAGAGATGATTGAGTGGTAAGTCTCACCCAGACTCTGCTACAGTTTGCTATGAGGGAAAAGTTAGTTTGCTTTTTATTTGTTGTATTCTGTATTACTTTATTGCCATTTTCTATTTTGTATACTGTGATTTGTTTTCTTTACACAGTGTTTTACTTGTATTCTGCTTTTAACTGTATATTAAAACTTGAAAAGACACCACAGCTCTGTCTCTTGTGAGTCAGACAGAAATTTTTCCCACCCTCCCACCTGGTTACTGTTGATTTCTTAAACACCACTGTCTTTCTAATTTCCTGCCCCTTATGTTAATTTGACCATATATCTAATTTCCTTTCTGCTTTTACGGGTTGGTGGGAGTAAGCACAAAATTATCATTTGTGAAATTACTCCCCTTCAACTATTTATTGTATTCCATAGTACTAGAATAAAAAAGTGACCACCCCATTTCAATCTATCTTGCTGTTTTAAAAATAGTAAATCTCCACTGAAACTTAACTTTTTAGACAGTTAAAACTTAAGTTACCGACGTTCACATCTAACTCCTCTAGTGCATACTGCAGTGTTTAGGATAAACCATATTTTTCATCTTACCTTTAAGCATCTATTGCAAGGCCACCAGTTATTGGAAAGCCCACATTCTGCCTCTCAGTACTCATCCTGGAATTATTGCTGTGAGAGAAGGAGTGAAGTTACATTATTTCCTGGAGACTGCTGATCACCAGAAAGCTTAATAACTGCTTTATAGGTGACAATTTGGAATCTGTGCTTATATTCTGATCCTGGTGAGAGTAGAAGCAGAGTGCACAGATTCCTGACTCTTTCTGGTTGGAGAGTGAGTGTGTGTGCTTAATGCACCTGATTGGTCTGGTTGCTATTCGAGGTATCTACCAGAAAAAAGCTACAAGCCTGCAGACCCTTGCATCATCTGGGACAAGACTGTGGATCACCAAACAGGCGGTGGCCTGCTTCTCTTCTTGGGATTGCTGCTAGCATTCACCAATGCACTGGATGAGCACATACATAAGTGCAAGGAATGGGCCTTACCAAACAGAGCCAAGATGTTCTCCTCCAAAAAAAGGAAGCCAATCTGGTGGTCCCCCAGTATAAACAAACTCTACAACAGAAGGATAAAAACTGTTGCAGAAAAGGGTGAAGTCCCAAGACTGGAAAACTCCCTAGTTATCCTCAGCAAAAAAATGTGATCCATCATCAAATCCTCAAAAGCTAGCTATGAAAACAAAATTGCTGCAGATTCTAAAGACAACCACAAGGCATTCTATAGCTATGTCAAGAATCTACTTGGCATCATTAGTACTCTTCAATACACCCATACCTTATTGTGTAAAAAAGTTAAACATTCCTTACTTTGGACAATAATAGCAGTAACCAGGAAAACTATAACAAGAAACTGGATATCTGAATTCCCTCCTTCCTACAATGATTTTAAGAAAATTCTAATGGAAGTTTGTCAATTGCAGATTGCAACTATGACATCTAGAACATCTAGAAAAACTTATAACTATCATATATGGGTTAATCTGCAGAATTTGTTGAAAAGAGATTGACAATGATATCATATAAATCAAATTTCAACCTCTACGTGTGTTATATATATGGAATAATCAGGTCTATATCAAAATTCCGAAGAGGTACAATGCCGAATGTGAAAACCTCATATCCAAAATATCGAATGGTGAAAACAGCAAAGCCTCAGAACATCGAAATCTTACCTGGGGCAAGATTTTGGTGGGCCATTCTGTGGCTTTGCTATTTCCGCCACTGTGGTGGGAGAGTTACGGACCTTAGGGTTACGGTGCGGGTTAAGGTAAGTGGATAGTTAGTAATGTATGTATGGTGCAGTGTAGGGTTGTGGTTTGTTAACTGTATGTGTGTGTATTAATTAGTTTGTTTGTGTATAGATTTGTAGAGTATGTGTGCGATAGATACGGACCTTAGGGTTAGGGTGCGGGTTAAAATAAGTGGATAGTTAGTAATGTATGTGTGGTTTAGTGTGGGGTTGGGTTTTGTTAAATGTATGTGCGTGGTTTATTTATTTTGGTGTGCTTGTGTTGGGTGTATGTTTCTCAGAGCAGCAAATTTTTTCCCTGGGGAAAAAATTTGCTATTTCGAGCGTTCAATGTTTTCAATATTCGAAATTCCAAGTTTGAATATATGGTGTTTGACATTTTGGAATTTCAAATATATGATATAGACCCGAATAATCAAATACTAGGCAACTTAATGATATTCAATGGATTTCTTTGTATATAGTTTTAGTAATTTCACTTTATTTGTTAAACATTGTTATGTGAATGCTTATGTGAACACTTTTTGAATTGTAAATATCTTTATGTTAAAAGAACATGTAATCGTTTATATTTATTTCTTTAAAATCAATAAAATTGTTTAAAGAAAATAATCTACATGGCAATATTCAGATCTGCTCTGAGTTACAGCACAATGCTAACACATACCAGTGGCGGCTGATGACTTCAAATAAAGGGGGGCTGCCAAAGACAGAATAACGGGAGGGGCCAATGGGAAGGGGTGTGACCAATGAAAAAGGGGCGGGGTTATGGTACAGTGGGCTCAATGCTCGCCATGCTTACCAATTTACATGACATAAATGCTCAGTCACTATGACACATGATAAATACTCTACACAGCACATTGTTACATGTAAATACAGGTCGGTTTGAAGACTTACCTCTGCAAAGTATGCATTTTCAGCTGATTTATATATATATAATACATACCCACACACACACACACACACACACACACACACACACACACACACACACACACACACACACACACACACACACACTTACACATACAGTGAATATAAAAAGTGTACACACCCGTTACAATGCTAGGCTTTTGTGATATTAAAAAAAAAAAGAGACCACAATAAATCATTTCAAAACTTTTCCCACCTTTAATATGACCTATAACCTGTACAATTCAACTGAAAAACAAACAAACCAGTTAGGGGAAAAATATAAAAAATAAAAAACATAGTCCAAAATGCTGGTTGCATAAGTGTGTACACCCTTAAACTAATAACTTTGTTGAAGCACCTTTTGATTTAATTACAGCATTCAGTCTTCTTGAGTACACATCTGCCATCAATTAAAGAGACTCTGATTAACCCCAAATAAAGTTCACTCTGTGGCAGAAGTAAGATTTAAAAGTAAATCTCATAAAGAGATCTGAAACTGATGCAAAAGTTACTAGAATTTTTTTGTGTCTTTGAATTGTACAAGTTCAGTTGCATCACTACCCATTCTGTTTCTGATTAGAATGACCACATGTACATAACAATGTGTCAGTATACCTGGATTTATAATGACTGTGCATGCATAACATTACTAGTATGGCCCAGGATGACCACGTGCATATAGCATTGTATCAGTTTACTTTGACCGAAGATAATAATCTGTCTTGCATCAACATTAAGATTACAAATTAGGAAAATCTTCACTGTTAAATCTTAATACACCCACATCTACAAACCACAGTAATACAGGGTATAAAGCTGTACAGAGAAAATGATCGGACCAAAGCACTGCACTGGTAAGCCCAATATAATACCATCACTTAGTAAACATTCATTTAAAGTGGTCATTCTGAGCAGAAATAGGATGGATTCTTACTTCTGCCACAGAGCTACTACTTAATAATAATTGTCAAAATAATTCAAATATTTAACCTTTTCCTGAAACTGCAGGTGTGCTTAAAGTAAGTAAGAATGAAGGCTACATTAGGAGATTCATCACTGCTTATGTGCAAACGCACACACACACATATCTCATGAAGGAAAAAAGTATACACTTTAAACTGAAAATACACAAGGTACATATACAGCGGTAAGATGCATTCTATTTTACAGTTCTGTAGCTTCAATAAATCAGCAAATCTTTTCCACAAGCATACAAAGTCTCATTTATGCAATTCATTGTGAAAGGTACAGCTGATTCATGAATGCAAGACCACCTTTGAAAGTGTGTCTCCTTAAGAGCCCTGGATCTATCATATTTGTCCCAACTGCATTTATTATGTATAACCTGTCAAACCACAATACCTCTTAGTTATAACAGCAGTAATCCACTTTATCTAACTCCCAATAAAAGTATGGCTTTATAGATGGGTTTAGACAAACTGCATAAATACAGAGGTCAAGACCAATCTGAAGATGCCTACACCTCTAATGGCAGAATGTATACATTCTATTTATAAATTATTCATTACATTTTATTTTAAAGCTCTTGGTATTGTCAAAATGACAATGCTTCAGTCTAATAGTATTCTTCTTTGTTTGGCTATTCCCGGTTAGGGGTTTGTCACAGCAGATCACCTGTCTGTTCATGATTGGCAGTAGAGTTTTATGGTGCTGAGTTACCAGCCTGGCACCCAACCTTCTACAGAAAGCACACACACACTCACATCTAGGGCCAATTTAGAGTGTCCAATCCACCTACAGCATGTCTTTGGGATGTGGGAGGAAACTGGAGCACCCGGAGAAAACCCACCACGACAGACATGCAGACTCCACACTGAAGGCACCCCAGCTGAGGATCGAACCAGAGAACCTCTTGCTGTGAGGTGGCAATGCTAACCACTGCACCACTGTGGCTGCCCTCAGTCTAATGGTATTCTGCTGCTTACAAAATGCATCTTCATAAAACCTAAACAATCACATTTATGTAACCTTATATACTGCGGATACAACAAACATAATTGCACTGTATGTATTGATCTGACCTCAGTTTTTCAAACAAGTTCAGCATGCAGCTCACATCAGTACTAGAACTTCTTTTCCAGGTAATATTGCAGTAATAGACCTTAAGCTACCTCAGGCATTACAGTTACTGATTAAAGGTCACACTTTCCCTGGCCAGATGTTCCCCTCACTGATCTGCTGGGTCCATACTGTCTGGGACTCTGGAAAGGCTGGCAGCATTACACAGAAACAATCTTCTGCCAAGTTTCTCCACACTTGCATTCGTTTATTCTACACTAACATTTACAAGTTGCTTGCAACTATGTATGCAATGATCTTTTCACTTTTCTGCACAGTCCTTCATACCAGAACAAATAGGAAAGCATATGGCATTTGTTTACTCATTCAAACTGGTTAAATTCACAGAAAAATAAGGCAGCTCTCTGTCCCTAACCAAAGAGTTCCTGCCAAATGCCCTCTCATGAAGGTCCTGTCACACAACTGCCTGTTACCTAACGGCAACATTCTCCGCTCTCACTCTGACCTGTTACAGTTTGAAATGAGTTTGGAAAACACAGTAATTTTATTTCCCCATTTCTGCTTCTCTTGGATTGCAGAAGATGTTTTACAAATACAATCTATACGGAAAGCATTTGGCACAAGAAAGTAGCTTTATAGCCGTCATATTTTAAACCAAGTCAACCGTTTTTCATTTCTGTACGTGCTCCCACTATGTGTGAAATGTAAATGTTATACGGTCCCCACTTCTTATTAAAATAATAAACTCCAGGGTCAGGATCACACAGTGGTTCTGAGTGCTCACAGTGTAAATTCTCCTACTAAACTGCAACTTGTAGAATATTACAATCTCATTTGGATTATCTACATATAGAAATGTCACATATCTGGTAACAGCCCATCAGTAATTTACCCACCAAAGCTACATGCTTGACTTGCAGTTACAGAGTTATTAGTACACAGAGACATTTCTCAAAACATTTACAGATTTGTCTCAAAAGATGTCACTACTACATCTAGTAAAGTGATATATAAACATCTGTCACAATAATTGAGGATTTGGTCAGTTTATAAATATGTCATAAATAAATATGTTACTGCTGTGTTTTTGAGAGTATAGGAAGTTTCTGCCTAAACTCTGTAATTTTTCAGTAAGACTGATATTATGACTAAAACATGCATAGAAATAAACAAATGAAGTAGGCAACTGATGATAATTAGAGAAAAGTCCAATGATCACTTATAAAAGGTAAGAAATCGACAGAATAAATGCACAAGGCAAAACAAAGAAAATTTTAATTGCTTTATTAATTAAATATGGCACTTCCTGGTATACCACTCCCATCACAACCTACACAAATTTGCTGAACTGCAAAAAATACAAAGCTGTGCACTGACTGGGTAGTCACTTGTTGCTGCTTGGGCTAGTTTGTTTTAAAAAGAATAACCCAGCAAATTGCTAGCACCAAAATCAGGAAAGTATCTCCAGCTATGAATAGGGAGTTGCTGTAGCAAAAGGCACACAATATGAGTATAACTAATAATTAGTGCCCCCTATCAAAACTTAACCTCACTTTGGAACTGAACAAAATTGAACAGAGATGCCCAAGATTAAAATTTCAGACACGGTACATTCAGGCCATATATTTTAAATGGAACCTTAAATGAGGCCATATAGAGTTGCTATGAAAAAGTTTCCATATCACACTGGCTAAAAATTAACATATTGTGACACATTAAAAAGGTCCTGTTACTGAATCATCCATGAGAAAAAACTCTGTATTCACAGTAAGCTTTAGCAAATGAATCATGTTCTTCAGACTTTGCACTTTTATTAGAAAATAAGTGATTATAACAAATAATCTCATGGTTGTTATGGTTTTTCTTCCTGCTATGTTATTTGCTTGTTAGTCTGTAATACTTAGTACAAACTCATACTGTATGAGTTATTCAGTTCATATATGCCACAAATATGACTAGCTTCATAAGCTATAACTACATCTACAAGATTCATGAATGCATTACTTGACAATAATTCATCTGTGTTTTTGAATAACATCCTGTATTCTAATATATTCAACAAGCATTTTCATACTGATTATTTATTTATTTATTAAGTTAGCCTACTATACACCTATGAAACTATAAACCTATTAATATTTATTAACTGGAGTACAGCACTGATCTTAGGAATATTTTTCATACTCCTCCTTGGAGATCAGTTTGGTTAACTGACTTGCTCAGAATCCTAGTTAGGCAACTGGAGGCTGAGGGAATCAAACCTAGGACCACATGAAGCAGCTTCTTAATAGTACATAGCTTTTGCCCTCTGAATTAAGTACCAGGTATTGCAGAAAACTACTTCATATACAGCCTGAAACAAGCTACAACCATGTTCAGTTTTATTAAACATTGCCTACTCACATGGCATCTTTAGTTATAAATCTTTTACCCACCTTGATAACAACATCCTGTGCTCCAAGGCATATCTGTTATCTATAGGGCTACAATGACATAGTACTGTACAAACATGTGGCACAGTCTTTAACTGGTTGAAATGAATCAGCACTCAGGTTCAGAATTCAATGGAAACACTAGTAACTGACTGTGCAGAGAGGTGTGATATTCAACATGAATTCTACAAGAGTATACACCTACCTTGTAAACTTGTTAAAAAGAGTGATGGACTGTGTGCATCTTTGTCGCACTCACGGACTTTTTTTCTTATTTCTTCATTCTCTGTCTCACTAACGGTTGGACTTGCACATTAGCAACTTCAAGTAGTAATCGTACATACCGTGCTACAGCTACTGCTACAGATTGTTTCTCACTCTCTTTTTGAGAAGAGGCGAGAACCAATCAGTAGCCACCCAGCCGTCCACGTCATGTATGTGACTGTGGACGTGGCAGTCCAATCCCTCCACTTTAGTGTGCCGTTAAACCATGTAGACTTCTGGGCATCACACTGATACCTTTTTTTCCTTAATCCAGACTGTTTGTATGGCAGTCCAGAATGCAAATTTACAAAACACTAAAAAAAAACCACGGTACTCGATGAGGATGCGCAGTTCGAGTTCGGGACTTTCGAGTCAGTCAGAATAGCAGCCAGCCACTACATATTAAATTATTATTAATGAATGTTTTTTTTTAAACTTTTCTTTCTTCACAGCTGGGGGAGGGCTGCAGTCTTGCAGTCCAATGCCACAAGCTGCCCCTGATACATACACAGAACCAACTGATATTGCCAACATATTGGCTGACAGGTTCAGTGCGAACTTCACCCCCCTTTCACCCCCTAAAGGGCCTACCACAAAACCTGAGGAATGCCAAGTCCCTATTATCATGGCTACACAGGTAAAAACCACACTGTCCAATGCCAAGAATACAGCCTACATGGGACCTGATAATATCCCTAGCTGTGTTTTACATGAATTATAAAGTGAACAGGCACCACACCTGAGTACCCTGTTCAATCACAGCCTCATTTCAGGCTTTGTTCCTACCGAATGGTGCACTGCTACGGTCATCCCATTCCACTAAGGGGGAGTGACTACAGATTCTGGGAACTACAGCCCCATTAGCCTGATGAGACTGATATGTAAGGCTATGGAGCACATCATCATGGACCTTATAAATAAGGACATAGGGAATCTCTAAACTCTGGACCCCACACAGTTTGGGTTTGTGAAAAGTAGATCATGCCTGCTCAACCTGATAGGCTTCTTCAAGTCTGTCACCAGAGCTGTGGATGAGGGCAAGGTAGTTCACACAGCCTACCTAGATCTTGCCAAGGTCTTCAACACCATTCCTCACTCAGGAATCATAGATAGACTCAATAAACTAGGCATAACCCCCTATGTTATAAGATGGGTTGCCAACTGGCTCACTGATAGAACCCACACTGTGAAAGTAGCAAACTCCAAATCTGACTACCAACCAGTTACAAGTGGTGTCCCACAGGGATCGGTCCTAGGTCTTCTCCTGTTTGGCATCTACTTCTCTGACGTTCAAGCCAAAACAAAGGGACTCTGGCTGACCAAGTTCACAGATGATTGCAAACTGGGAGTCATTACTGATTCTCCAACTGATGTAGACATTCTACAAAAAGGCCTCACTGACACCAGTGACTGGTGACAGAACAATGGCCTTATGTTCAATGCCAAAAAGTGCATTGTCATTCCCTTTGGGAAAAATTTGGTGCCCATGAAATACCACATAGGCGGTAGTCCACTAAACACTGAAGGTGTGATAAGAGACGTGGGGACACAGGTTGACAGCAACCTCTCCTTTGATAACCACATTGCCACTGTAGTCAGAAAGTCCTTCTATGTGGCACATCTCATTACAAAAGGGAGAAGGAGGTCACAATCCCTTTCTACTAGTCTCTCATTAGACCTATTATACAATACAATGCCCCATTTGGTATGTACCTCACTAAACACCTACAACAACTGGAAAGGCCATAAAAATAACTCACTCAGAGGATCTTAGGCCTTAGACACATGCCCTATATGGACAGACTCAAAAAAACTCCAGCTATACTCTGTCTCTTATTGCCTACTTAGAGGGGATCTTTGCTTGACCTACAAAGCCATGTCTGACCCAGAGCTGCTAGATATGCTACACCTAAAGAAATCCCAATCCCTCTGTGCCACACGCTCCAGGGACCTACACCTCATTACCACAATAAACAGAGCATGCTGGATGGGCAGGTTCCTAACCCAGAGACTTCCCATACTCTGGAACAAACTTCCCACTCACGTTAAGCAGAGCACTTCCCTGGCCCTCTTTAATAGAAATCTTGACGAGTGGATGGGCAATATGAAGTTAATCCCAGGGATCACTTTAGTGGCCTTGCTTGACAGGGGCACTGGGAACTAACTTTGGGTGGCATGATGCCAGGGAATCTTCTTGGGCTAGTCTTATATAGGCTCCAGGGCCATTAGCCTAGTACACATCTATGAACCTATGAATTTATGAATGAGTGTGTGACCTGAGGGATTATGAGTGACGAGTGTTTAAGTGAGTGGTATGGAATGATAAGAGATGAGCAGGTGAGCCAATGCTCTGTGGTAATGACTTATGACTGAGTGCTGCTTGATGGTAACTTATAATGGATTGAGCTTTGTGACAATGACTGATGACTGAATAAATGAGCACTGTGCAGTGCAGTGATGTGAGATGAGTGAGTTAGCACTGTCTGACAATCCATGACGAGTGAGTGTGTGACTTGTGCAATGATCAATGAAGACTAAGCACTGTGGGAGGATGAGGGAAGAGTGAGTGAACTCTGTGTAATTATGAGTGAAGGCTGAGCACTGTGTAAGGATGACAGATGAATGCACTCTGTGTGATGATGAGTGATGACAGAGTGAGTGCTAGCTGATGATATATGATGAGTGAGTTAGCAATGTAGGATGATGAATGATAAGTGAGTGAGTGAGTGAGTGAGTGAGTGAGTGAGTGAGTGAGTGAGTGAGTGAGTGAGTATTGTGTGATGGGGTTCCTATTAGAAGAATGAAAGTCCAAAATATGGAATGGCTGTGTACACGAAAATGCCATTCATCGATTTGTTTTTTGTGAGATCTTGGTACAGTGAAGAGCGGGAAATTTGCCTTTTCCTCACTGTAGTGTGATCTAAGAGTTGGTATATATAATTAGCAGGGGATGTGGGGTCTGCACCCCCCACAATAAAGGGTTAGAGGTCTGGCATTTTTGCTGTTTACAGCGTTCAATTATATGAACTTTTGTTCATATAATATAGACCCCGTGTGATGATGAGTGCTGAATAAGTGAGGGACCAATGTGTAGGGATGGATATGTGAATGAGTGATCTGTCATAAAAAATGTGACTGAGTTTGTGGCTGTGTACCATAATAGGTGAATGAATGTCGTGTGTGTGTGTGTGTGTCTGTGTGTGTGTGTGTGTGTGTGTGTGTGTGTGTGTGTGTGTGTGTGTGTGTGTGTGTGTGCGTGTGTGCGTGTGTGTGTGTGTGTGTGTGTGTGTGTGTGTGTGTGTGTGTGTGTGTGTGTGTGTGTGTGTGTGTGTGATGATGAATGTAGATTGTTGATAAATAAGGAAAAAAGAAGGGGACCTAAGATAGAGCCTTGGGGTACCCCAATATTTACTGGAAGTAATGTAGACAGATTGTTATCCCAAAGTACTGCTTGCTGTCTATTTTCTAGATACGAACTAAACCATTGTAATGCTTGTGGATCGAGAGAAAGGGCCTTTAGTTTGTCTAGAAGTAAGTTATGGTTAACCATATCAAAGGCTTTTGACAGGTCAATAAATAGTGCAGAGAAAAAAGAGTTATTGTTACGATTTTTATTTATAGAGTCGGTGAAGGATAGTAGGGCAGTTGTTGTGCTATGGAATGGTCTGAAACCATGTTGGCAGTTTGCTAGGAGGTTATATTGTAGTAGATGGTTTAGTAATTGTTTGTGAATACATTTTTCCATTATCTTAGCTAATGGGGAGAGTAAGGCAATAGGTCAAAAGTTAGAAAGCTCAATAGAAGTTCCACCTTTATGTAGAGGGATGATGTGGGATACTGTCCATATGGTAGGGATTTTGCCTTCTGAGATAGTTCTGTTAATAAGGATAGAGATAGGATAGTCTATGGCTTTTGCGGCAATTTGTAGGTATTCAGATGGGAGACGGTCAGCAGAAGGGGTGCAAGGTTTCAGTTTTGAAGTAGCTTACAATGAGAGATGTAGGAACAGGCCTTATTTGAAAGGTAGGAGATGAAATCTTAGAGGTATTTAGTGGGGAAGCAGTAAAAGGTGGTAAAGAATTGGCTAGGGTTTGAATGGCTTCTGTAAAGTAGTTATTAAAGGCTTCAGGGATCTGGTTGGAGTTATTATGATTGAAACCTGCTGGGGCCGGAGTAGTAGAGTGACCTGGTTGAAGAAGTTTGTTTATCGCTGACCAAAATTTTTGTGGTTTGTTGGCTAGTTTGTTGGAGATGAAGTTAGAAGTCTTTTTGTCCCTAAGAATATCTTTCTTGGTGGCATTTCTTAACTGTTTAAAATGGAGGTGATCTGATGGACATTTGGTGGCTCTCCATTTAGCCCAGATTTTATTTCTGAGGAGCATCTTTTGCCTAGTTTGTTTTGTGAGCCATGGGGCAGATTTGGTTCTTATTTTAGTAGAATGATAAGGTGCATGGTAATCTAGGATTTGAAGAAAGTTAGTGTTAAAGTAGGTCACAGCCTCATCAAGTTCAAGATGGGTTAGTGGTGACCAGTCACATGCTTGCAGTTCATTTAGGAAGCTGTCTGGATTAAAGAATTTTTTTGAGCGGGAGGTTTTGAGATTAAGGTTATTTGGGATATGGACTTTTTGTCTAATAATGTAGGTAAGCATATGGTCGCTGATATCCTCGGGAAGGGTTCCTGGAGTATAAGTTTCAGGGTGGCTGTTAATAAGGATCCAGTCAAGAGTAGTTTCCTTACTGATAGGTTTGTGGATTCTAGTAGGAGTGGTTATTAATTGTGAGAATCCAAAGAGATTCATGTGATTATAGGTTTAGGGGAACTGCAGGTGGACCAGTCAATGTTAAAGTCACCCAGTACAATGGTCTCCTGGGGTAATTGGGTAGAGAGGTAACTAAGTAAGTTTTCAAGAGTATTGGTATTGTTACCAGGGGGGAGATACATACAAATTAGATAGATAGATTTGGAGTTATTGATTTGGAGTTTGATAGTCAGGATTTCAGATTTGGTGTCTAATGATGGAAACACATTAAAGGGGGAAATTTGGAGATTAGATTTATAGAGAATGGCTATACCTCCACCTTTTTTGGTTTTACGGTCACATCTAAGGATGTTATAGCCAGGAGGGCTCATTTCCTGGTCTAGAGTAGATGGTTTTAGCCAAGTTTCTGTAAGACATAGAATATCAAATGAGTGCACATCAAGGAGTGAATGCAAGTGGGAAATTTTATTGTTGATACTTCTAATGTTAAGGTGAGTTATCAGGAGGGAGTTAGGTGGTTTAGTTAATGTAGAATGGGCCTTACCAAACAGAGCCAAGATGTTCTCCTCCAAAAAAAGGAAGCCAATCTGGTGGTCCCCCAGTATAAACAAACTCTACAACAGAAGGATAAAAACTGTTGCAGAAAAGGGTGAAGTCCCAAGACTGGAAAACTCCCTAGTTATCCTCAGCAAAAAAATGTGATCCATCATCAAATCCTCAAAAGCTAGCTATGAAAACAAAATTGCTGCAGATTCTAAAGACAACCACAAGGCATTCTATAGCTATGTCAAGAATCTACTTGGCATCATTAGTACTCTTCAATACACCCATACCTTATTGTGTAAAAAAGTTAAACATTCCTTACTTTGGACAATAATAGCAGTAACCAGGAAAACTATAACAAGAAACTGGATATCTGAATTCCCTCCTTCCTACAATGATTTTAAGAAAATTCTAATGGAAGTTTGTCAATTGCAGATTGCAACTATGACATCTAGAACATCTAGAAAAACTTATAACTATCATATATGGGTTAATCTGCAGAATTTGTTGAAAAGAGATTGACAATGATATCATATAAATCAAATTTCAACCTCTACGTGTGTTATATATATGGAATAATCAGGTCTATATCAAAATTCCGAAGAGGTACAATGCCGAATGTGAAAACCTCATATCCAAAATATCGAATGGTGAAAACAGCAAAGCCTCAGAACATCGAAATCTTACCTGGGGCAAGATTTTGGTGGGCCATTCTGTGGCTTTGCTATTTCACTCACTGTGGTGGGAGAGTTACGGACCTTAGGGTTACGGTGCGGGTTAAGGTAAGTGGATAGTTAGTAATGTATGTATGGTGCAGTGTAGGGTTGTGGTTTGTTAACTGTATGTGTGTGTATTAATTAGTTTGTTTGTGTATAGATTTGTAGAGTATGTGTGCGATAGATACGGACCTTAGGGTTAGGGTGCGGGTTAAAATAAGTGGATAGTTAGTAATGTATGTGTGGTTTAGTGTGGGGTTGGGTTTTGTTAAATGTATGTGCGTGGTTTATTTATTTTGGTGTGCTTGTGTTGGGTGTATGTTTCTCAGAGCAGCAAATTTTTTCCCTGGGGAAAAAATTTGCTATTTCCAGCGTTCAATGTTTTCAATATTCGAAATTCCAAGTTTGAATATATGGTGTTTGACATTTTGGAATTTCAAATATATGATATAGACCCGAATAATCAAATACTAGGCAACTTAATGATATTCAATGGATTTCTTTGTATATAGTTTTAGTAATTTCACTTTATTTGTTAAACATTGTTATGTGAATGCTTATGTGAACACTTTTTGAATTGTAAATATCTTTATGTTAAAAGAACATGTAATCGTTTATATTTATTTCTTTAAAATCAATAAAATTGTTTAAAGAAAATAATCTACATGGCAATATTCAGATCTGCTCTGAGTTACAGCACAATGCTAACACATACCAGTGGCGGCTGATGACTTCAAATAAAGGGGGGCTGCCAAAGACAGAATAACGGGAGGGGCCAATGGGAAGGGGTGTGACCAATGAAAAGGGGCGGGGTTATGGTACAGTGGGCTCAATGCTCGCCATGCTTACCAATTTACATGACATAAATGCTCAGTCACTATGACACATGATAAATACTCTACACAGCACATTGTTACATGTAAATACAGGTCGGTTTGAAGACTTACCTCTGCAAAGTATGCATTTTCAGCTGATTTATATATATATAATACATACCCACACACACACACACACACACACACACACACACACACACACACACACACACACACTTACACATACAGTGAATATAAAAAGTGTACACACCCGTTACAATGCTAGGCTTTTGTGATATTAAAAAAAAAAAGAGACCACAATAAATCATTTCAAAACTTTTCCCACCTTTAATATGACCTATAACCTGTACAATTCAACTGAAAAACAAACAAACCAGTTAGGGGAAAAATATAAAAAATAAAAAACATAGTCCAAAATGCTGGTTGCATAAGTGTGTACACCCTTAAACTAATAACTTTGTTGAAGCACCTTTTGATTTAATTACAGCATTCAGTCTTCTTGAGTACACATCTGCCATCAATTAAAGAGACTCTGATTAACCCCAAATAAAGTTCACTCTGTGGCAGAAGTAAGATTTAAAAAGTAAATCTCATAAAGAGATCTGAAACTGATGCAAAAGTTACTAGAATTTTTTTTTTGTGTCTTTGAATTGTACAAGTTCAGTTGCATCACTACCCATTCTGTTTCTGATTAGAATGACCACATGTACATAACAATGTGTCAGTATACCTGGATTTATAATGACTGTGCATGCATAACATTACTAGTATGGCCCAGGATGACCACGTGCATATAGCATTGTATCAGTTTACTTTGACCGAAGATAATAATCTGTCTTGCATCAACATTAAGATTACAAATTAGGAAAATCTTCACTGTTAAATCTTAATACACCCACATCTACAAACCACAGTAATACAGGGTATAAAGCTGTACAGAGAAAATGATCGGACCAAAGCACTGCACTGGTAAGCCCAATATAATACCATCACTTAGTAAACATTCATTTAAAGTGGTCATTCTGAGCAGAAATAGGATGGATTCTTACTTCTGCCACAGAGCTACTACTTAATAATAATTGTCAAAATAATTCAAATATTTAACCTTTTCCTGAAACTGCAGGTGTGCTTAAAGTAAGTAAGAATGAAGGCTACATTAGGAGATTCATCACTGCTTATGTGCAAACGCACACACACACATATCTCATGAAGGAAAAAAGTATACACTTTAAACTGAAAATACACAAGGTACATATACAGCGGTAAGATGCATTCTATTTTACAGTTCTGTAGCTTCAATAAATCAGCAAATCTTTTCCACAAGCATACAAAGTCTCATTTATGCAATTCATTGTGAAAGGTACAGCTGATTCATGAATGCAAGACCACCTTTAAAAAGCATGTCTCCATAAGAGCCCTGGATCTATCATATTTGTCCCAACTGCATTTATTATGTATAACCTGTCAAACCACAATACCTCTTAGTTATAACAGCAGTAATCCACTTTATCTAACTCCCAATAAAAGTATGGCTTTATAGATGGGTTTAGACAAACTGCATAAATACAGAGGTCAAGACCAATCTGAAGATGCCTACACCTCTAATGGCAGAATGTATACATTCTATTTATAAATTATTCATTACATTTTATTTTAAAGCTCTTGGTATTGTCAAAATGACAATGCTTCAGTCTAATAGTATTCTTCTTTGTTTGGCTATTCCCGGTTAGGGGTTTGTCACAGCAGATCACCTGTCTGTTCATGATTGGCAGTAGAGTTTTATGGTGCTGAGTTACCAGCCTGGCACCCAACCTTCTACAGAAAGCACACACACACTCACATCTAGGGCCAATTTAGAGTGTCCAATCCACCTACAGCATGTCTTTGGGATGTGGGAGGAAACTGGAGCACCCGGAGAAAACCCACACGACAGACATGCAGACTCCACACTGAAGGCACCCCAGCTGAGGATCGAACCAGAGAACCTCTTGCTGTGAGGTGGCAATGCTAACCACTGCACCACTGTGGCTGCCCTCAGTCTAATGGTATTCTGCTGCTTACAAAATGCATCTTCATAAAACCTAAACAATCACATTTATGTAACCTTATATACTGCGGATACAACAAACATAATTGCACTGTATGTATTGATCTGACCTCAGTTTTTCAAACAAGTTCAGCATGCAGCTCACATCAGTACTAGAACTTCTTTTCCAGGTAATATTGCAGTAATAGACCTTAAGCTACCTCAGGCATTACAGTTACTGATTAAAGGTCACACTTTCCCTGGCCAGATGTTCCCCTCACTGATCTGCTGGGTCCATACTGTCTGGGACTCTGGAAAGGCTGGCAGCATTACACAGAAACAATCTTCTGCCAAGTTTCTCCACACTTGCATTCGTTTATTCTACACTAACATTTACAAGTTGCTTGCAACTATGTATGCAATGATCTTTTCACTTTTCTGCACAGTCCTTCATACCAGAACAAATAGGAAAGCATATGGCATTTGTTTACTCATTCAAACTGGTTAAATTCACAGAAAAATAAGGCAGCTCTCTGTCCCTAACCAAAGAGTTCCTGCCAAATGCCCTCTCATGAAGGTCCTGTCACACAACTGCCTGTTACCTAACGGCAACATTCTCCGCTCTCACTCTGACCTGTTACAGTTTGAAATGAGTTTGGAAAACACAGTAATTTTATTTCCCCATTTCTGCTTCTCTTGGATTGCAGAAGATGTTTTACAAATACAATCTATACGGAAAGCATTTGGCACAAGAAAGTAGCTTTATAGCCGTCATATTTTAAACCAAGTCAACCGTTTTTCATTTCTGTATGTGCTCCCACTATGTGTGAAATGTAAATGTTATACGGTCCCCACTTCTTATTAAAATAATAAACTCCAGGGTCAGGATCACACAGTGGTTCTGAGTGCTCACAGTGTAAATTCTCCTACTAAACTGCAACTTGTAGAATATTACAATCTCATTTGGATTATCTACATATAGAAATGTCACATATCTGGTAACAGCCCATCAGTAATTTACCCACCAAAGCTACATGCTTGACTTGCAGTTACAGAGTTATTAGTACACAGAGACATTTCTCAAAACATTTACAGATTTGTCTCAAAAGATGTCACTACTACATCTAGTAAAGTGATATATAAACATCTGTCACAATAATTGAGGATTTGGTCAGTTTATAAATATGTCATAAATAAATATGTTACTGCTGTGTTTTTGAGAGTATAGGAAGTTTCTGCCTAAACTCTGTAATTTTTCAGTAAGACTGATATTATGACTAAAACATGCATAGAAATAAACAAATGAAGTAGGCAACTGATGATAATTAGAGAAAAGTCCAATGATCACTTATAAAAGGTAAGAAATCGACAGAATAAATGCACAAGGCAAAACAAAGAAAATTTTAATTGCTTTATTAATTAAATATGGCACTTCCTGGTATACCACTCCCATCACAACCTACACAAATTTGCTGAACTGCAAAAAATACAAAGCTGTGCACTGACTGGGTAGTCACTTGTTGCTGCTTGGGCTAGTTTGTTTTAAAAAGAATAACCCAGCAAATTGCTAGCACCAAAATCAGGAAAGTATCTCCAGCTATGAATAGGGAGTTGCTGTAGCAAAAGGCACACAATATGAGTATAACTAATAATTAGTGCCCCCTATCAAAACTTAACCTCACTTTGGAACTGAACAAAATTGAACAGAGATGCCCAAGATTAAAATTTCAGACACGGTACATTCAGGCCATATATTTTAAATGGAACCTTAAATGAGGCCATATAGAGTTGCTATGAAAAAGTTTCCATATCACACTGGCTAAAAATTAACATATTGTGACACATTAAAAAGGTCCTGTTACTGAATCATCCATGAGAAAAAACTCTGTATTCACAGTAAGCTTTAGCAAATGAATCATGTTCTTCAGACTTTGCACTTTTATTAGAAAATAAGTGATTATAACAAATAATCTCATGGTTGTTATGGTTTTTCTTCCTGCTATGTTATTTGCTTGTTAGTCTGTAATACTTAGTACAAACTCATACTGTATGAGTTATTCAGTTCATATATGCCACAAATATGACTAGCTTCATAAGCTATAACTACATCTACAAGATTCATGAATGCATTACTTGACAATAATTCATCTGTGTTTTTGAATAACATCCTGTATTCTAATATATTCAACAAGCATTTTCATACTGATTATTTATTTATTTATTAAGTTAGCCTACTATACACCTATGAAACTATAAACCTATTAATATTTATTAACTGGAGTACAGCACTGATCTTAGGAATATTTTTCATACTCCTCCTTGGAGATCAGTTTGGTTAACTGACTTGCTCAGAATCCTAGTTAGGCAACTGGAGGCTGAGGGAATCAAACCTAGGACCACATGAAGCAGCTTCTTAATAGTACATAGCTTTTGCCCTCTGAATTAAGTACCAGGTATTGCAGAAAACTACTTCATATACAGCCTGAAACAAGCTACAACCATGTTCAGTTTTATTAAACATTGCCTACTCACATGGCATCTTTAGTTATAAATCTTTTACCCACCTTGATAACAACATCCTGTGCTCCAAGGCATATCTGTTATCTATAGGGCTACAATGACATAGTACTGTACAAACATGTGGCACAGTCTTTAACTGGTTGAAATGAATCAGCACTCAGGTTCAGAATTCAATGGAAACACTAGTAACTGACTGTGCAGAGAGGTGTGATATTCAACATGAATTCTACAAGAGTATACACCTACCTTGTAAACTTGTTAAAAAGAGTGATGGACTGTGTGCATCTTTGTCGCACTCACGGACTTTTTTTCTTATTTCTTCATTCTCTGTCTCACTAACGGTTGGACTTGCACATTAGCAACTTCAAGTAGTAATCGTACATACCGTGCTACAGCTACTGCTACAGATTGTTTCTCACTCTCTTTTTTGAGAAGAGAGCGAGAACCAATCAGTAGCCACCCAGCCGTCCACGTCATGTATGTGACTGTGGACGTGGCAGTCCAATCCCCCTCCACTTTAGTGTGCCGTTAAACCATGTAGACTTCTGGGCATCACACTGATACCTTTTTTTCCTTAATCCAGACTGTTTGTATGGCAGTCCAGAATGCAAATTTACAAAACACTAAAAAAAAAAAAAAACACGGTACTCGATGAGGATGCGCAGTTCGAGTTCCGGGACTTTGCGAGTCAGTCAGAATAGCAGCCAGCCACTACATATTAAATTATTATTAATGAATGTTTTTTTTTAAACTTTTCTTTCTTCACAGCTGGGGGAGGGCTGCAGTCTTGCAGTCCAATGCCACAAGCTGCCCCTGATACATACACAGAACCAACTGATATTGCCAACATATTGGCTGACAGGTTCAGTGCGAACTTCACCCCCCTTTCACCCCCTAAAGGGCCTACCACAAAACCTGAGGAATGCCAAGTCCCTATTATCATGGCTACACAGGTAAAAACCACACTGTCCAATGCCAAGAATACAGCCTACATGGGACCTGATAATATCCCTAGCTGTGTTTTACATGAATTATAAAGTGAACAGGCACCACACCTGAGTACCCTGTTCAATCACAGCCTCATTTCAGGCTTTGTTCCTACCGAATGGTGCACTGCTACGGTCATCCCATTCCACTAAGGGGGAGTGACTACAGATTCTGGGAACTACAGCCCCATTAGCCTGATGAGACTGATATGTAAGGCTATGGAGCACATCATCATGGACCTTATAAATAAGGACATAGGGAATCTCTAAACTCTGGACCCCACACAGTTTGGGTTTGTGAAAAGTAGATCATGCCTGCTCAACCTGATAGGCTTCTTCAAGTCTGTCACCAGAGCTGTGGATGAGGGCAAGGTAGTTCACACAGCCTACCTAGATCTTGCCAAGGTCTTCAACACCATTCCTCACTCAGGAATCATAGATAGACTCAATAAACTAGGCATAACCCCCTATGTTATAAGATGGGTTGCCAACTGGCTCACTGATAGAACCCACACTGTGAAAGTAGCAAACTCCAAATCTGACTACCAACCAGTTACAAGTGGTGTCCCACAGGATCGGTCCTAGGTCTTCTCCTGTTTGGCATCTACTTCTCTGACGTTCAAGCCAAAACAAAGGGACTCTGGCTGACCAAGTTCACAGATGATTGCAAACTGGGAGTCATTACTGATTCTCCAACTGATGTAGACATTCTACAAAAAGGCCTCACTGACACCAGTGACTGGTGACAGAACAATGGCCTTATGTTCAATGCCAAAAGTGCATTGTCATTCCCTTTGGGAAAAATTTGGTGCCCATGAAATACCACATAGGCGGTAGTCCACTAAACACTGAAGGTGTGATAAGAGACGTGGGGACACAGGTTGACAGCAACCTCTCCTTTGATAACCACATTGCCACTGTAGTCAGAAAGTCCTTCTATGTGGCACATCTCATTACAAAAGGGAGAAGGAGGTCACAATCCCTTTCTACTAGTCTCTCATTAGACCTATTATACAATACAATGCCCCATTTGGTATGTACCTCACTAAACACCTACAACAACTGGAAAGGCCATAAAAATAACTCACTCAGAGGATCTTAGGCCTTAGACACATGCCCTATATGGACAGACTCAAAAAAACTCCAGCTATACTCTGTCTCTTATTGCCTACTTAGAGGGGATCTTTGCTTGACCTACAAAGCCATGTCTGACCCAGAGCTGCTAGATATGCTACACCTAAAGAAATCCCAATCCCTCTGTGCCACACGCTCCAGGGACCTACACCTCATTACCACAATAAACAGAGCATGCTGGATGGGCAGGTTCCTAACCCAGAGACTTCCCATACTCTGGAACAAACTTCCCACTCACGTTAAGCAGAGCACTTCCCTGGCCCTCTTTAATAGAAATCTTGACGAGTGGATGGGCAATATGAAGTTAATCCCAGGGATCACTTTAGTGGCCTTGCTTGACAGGGGCACTGGGAACTAACTTTGGGTGGCATGATGCCAGGGAATCTTCTTGGGCTAGTCTTATATAGGCTCCAGGGCCATTAGCCTAGTACACATCTATGAACCTATGAATTTATGAATGAGTGTGTGACCTGAGGGATTATGAGTGACGAGTGTTTAAGTGAGTGGTATGGAATGATAAGAGATGAGCAGGTGAGCCAATGCTCTGTGGTAATGACTTATGACTGAGTGCTGCTTGATGGTAACTTATAATGGATTGAGCTTTGTGACAATGACTGATGACTGAATAAATGAGCACTGTGCAGTGCAGTGATGTGAGATGAGTGAGTTAGCACTGTCTGACAATCCATGACGAGTGAGTGTGTGACTTGTGCAATGATCAATGAAGACTAAGCACTGTGGGAGGATGAGGGAAGAGTGAGTGAACTCTGTGTAATTATGAGTGAAGGCTGAGCACTGTGTAAGGATGACAGATGAATGCACTCTGTGTGATGATGAGTGATGACAGAGTGAGTGCTAGCTGATGATATATGATGAGTGAGTTAGCAATGTAGGATGATGAATGATAAGTGAGTGAGTGAGTGAGTGAGTGAGTGAGTGAGTGAGTGAGTGAGTGAGTGAGTGAGTGAGTGAGTGAGTGAGTGAGTGAGTGAGTGAGTATTGTGTGATGGGGTTCCTATTAGAAGAATGAAAGTCCAAAATATGGAATGGCTGTGTACACGAAAATGCCATTCATCGATTTGTTTTTTGTGAGATCTTGGTACAGTGAAGAGCGGGAAATTTGCCTTTTCCTCACTGTAGTGTGATCTAAGAGTTGGTATATATAATTAGCAGGGGATGTGGGGTCTGCACCCCCCACAATAAAGGGTTAGAGGTCTGGCATTTTTGCTGTTTACAGCGTTCAATTATATGAACTTTTGTTCATATAATATAGACCCCGTGTGATGATGAGTGCTGAATAAGTGAGGGACCAATGTGTAGGGATGGATATGTGAATGAGTGATCTGTCATAAAAAATGTGACTGAGTTTGTGGCTGTGTACCATAATAGGTGAATGAATGTCGTGTGTGTGTGTGTGTCTGTGTGTGTGTGTGTGTGTGTGTGTGTGTGTGTGTGTGTGTGTGTGTGTGTGTGTGTGTGTGTGTGCGTGTGTGCGTGTGTGTGTGTGTGTGTGTGTGTGTGTGTGTGTGTGTGTGTGTGTGTGTGTGTGTGTGTGATGATGAATGTAGATTGTTGATAAATAAGGAAAAAAGAAGGGGACCTAAGATAGAGCCTTGGGGTACCCCAATATTTACTGGAAGTAATGTAGACAGATTGTTATCCCAAAGTACTGCTTGCTGTCTATTTTCTAGATACGAACTAAACCATTGTAATGCTTGTGGATCGAGAGAAAGGGCCTTTAGTTTGTCTAGAAGTAAGTTATGGTTAACCATATCAAAGGCTTTTGACAGGTCAATAAATAGTGCAGAGAAAAAAAGAGTTATTGTTACGATTTTTATTTATAGAGTCGGTGAAGGATAGTAGGGCAGTTGTTGTGCTATGGAATGGTCTGAAACCATGTTGGCAGTTTGCTAGGAGGTTATATTGTAGTAGATGGTTTAGTAATTGTTTGTGAATACATTTTTCCATTATCTTAGCTAATGGGGAGAGTAAGGCAATAGGTCAAAAGTTAGAAAGCTCAATAGAAGTTCCACCTTTATGTAGAGGGATGATGTGGGATACTGTCCATATGGTAGGGATTTTGCCTTCTGAGATAGTTCTGTTAATAAGGATAGAGATAGGATAGTCTATGGCTTTTGCGGCAATTTGTAGGTATTCAGATGGGAGACGGTCAGCAGAAGGGGTGCAAGGTTTCAGTTTTTGAAGTAGCTTACAATGAGAGATGTAGGAACAGGCCTTATTTGAAAGGTAGGAGATGAAATCTTAGAGGTATTTAGTGGGGAAGCAGTAAAAGGTGGTAAAGAATTGGCTAGGGTTTGAATGGCTTCTGTAAAGTAGTTATTAAAGGCTTCAGGGATCTGGTTGGAGTTATTATGATTGAAACCTGCTGGGGCCGGAGTAGTAGAGTGACCTGGTTGAAGAAGTTTGTTTATCGCTGACCAAAATTTTTGTGGTTTGTTGGCTAGTTTGTTGGAGATGAAGTTAGAAGTCTTTTTTGTCCCTAAGAATATCTTTCTTGGTGGCATTTCTTAACTGTTTAAAATGGAGGTGATCTGATGGACATTTGGTGGCTCTCCATTTAGCCCAGATTTTATTTCTGAGGAGCATCTTTTGCCTAGTTTGTTTTGTGAGCCATGGGGCAGATTTGGTTCTTATTTTAGTAGAATGATAAGGTGCATGGTAATCTAGGATTTGAAGAAAGTTAGTGTTAAAGTAGGTCACAGCCTCATCAAGTTCAAGATGGGTTAGTGGTGACCAGTCACATGCTTGCAGTTCATTTAGGAAGCTGTCTGGATTAAAGAATTTTTTTGAGCGGAGGTTTTGAGATTAAGGTTATTTGGGATATGGACTTTTGTCTAATAATGTAGGTAAGCATATGGTCGCTGATATCCTCGGAAGGGTTCCTGGAGTATAAGTTTCAGGGTGGCTGTTAATAAGGATCCAGTCAAGAGTAGTTTCCTTACTGATAGGTTTGTGGATTCTAGTAGGAGTGGTTATTAATTGTGAGAATCCAAAGAGATTCATGTGATTATAGGTTTAGGGGAACTGCAGGTGGACCAGTCAATGTTAAAGTCACCCAGTACAATGGTCTCCTGGGGTAATTGGGTAGAGAGGTAACTAAGTAAGTTTTCAAGAGTATTGGTATTGTTACCAGGGGGGAGATACATACAAATTAGATAGATAGATTTGGAGTTATTGATTTGGAGTTTGATAGTCAGGATTTCAGATTTGGTGTCTAATGATGGAAACACATTAAAGGGGGAAATTTGGAGATTAGATTTATAGAGAATGGCTATACCTCCACCTTTTTTGGTTTTACGGTCACATCTAAGGATGTTATAGCCAGGAGGGCTCATTTCCTGGTCTAGAGTAGATGGTTTTAGCCAAGTTTCTGTAAGACATAGAATATCAAATGAGTGCACATCAAGGAGTGAATGCAAGTGGGAAATTTTATTGTTGATACTTCTAATGTTAAGGTGAGTTATCAGGAGGGAGTTAGGTGGTTTAGTTAATGTAGAAATCACAGGCAATGTTAAATTGTTAAGGTTATAGGTAAAGTCAGTATTGGGGCCAGGGTTCGGATGAATGTCACTGTCTAGGAGGGTGTGTTGCTAGGGATATAGTAGAGATTTATGGATTTTGTAGAAATTAACATTCTTTTTGGAAGTGAAGTAAGTAACATGGGTTGCTCTATGATATTTTGGTAGTATATAGTTAGGGGTACAGGTTATGTTACTATGATTAAGGGAGTAGATGAAAGAAGATGTAAAAGTTTGTTGGAAGTTATGGTTTTGTTCAGGTAGAGAAAGATTTTCAAAGAAGGTGAGTGAGTAAGGTATAGTAAGAGAGGCTATTGTGGTAGTTAAGAGTAGTATGTTTGTGAAAATAGTTTTGTGTGTTGGGGCCATAGTAATAAGTAGTTATGAGTTGTGAGTAGTTTGTGTGAGTAGGTAAAGTAAAATAATAGGAGAGAGTGTTTCAGGAGATTGAGCAGGATGTAAATTATGCAAATAAGAAATTAGTAGTGGTTGTAAAGGAGGTAGAATTGGGAGGTAGTTAGTACAAAGACTGGTTAGAAAAGGTGAGGGAGTAGTTCAAAAGAGAGTTGATTAGTACTAATTAGGAAAGAAAGAGATAGGGGAGTGGCCTAATGATGATGATGTTTGTGATAGGATGAGAATAAGAGGGGAGTGGTTAGTGAAGGATAAGTTTAGGACCAGTAGGGGTGGGTGAGATTAGGAGGTAGGGTAGGGGAGCGGAGTGAGCCCATAGGGCGAACGGAGTGGGAAGAGACAAGAGAAGGAAAAAGCATAAGGAGAAGAAACAATCAGTGAAGAAGCTTTTACAAAAGATAAGTAATGTTGCAGGTAAGAGGAGAGATTGGGCACAGTGGGAGGAAGGATGGTAAGAGTGTAGGTGTCTGCTGAGTGTAGAGGATTAGAGGATAAAAAGTGGGAGACTAAGTAGCACTATAACGACAGGAAGATATCAGAAAATACTATGGGTGGAGAAGGAGGGATATAAGCTGGCACAAGGCTGAGGATGGAAGTAAGAAAATGTGAGTGAGCTATATAGCTGGCTAAAAAGCTGAAAGTAGTGGTAGGAAGATTAAAAGTGAGTAAAGATAGTAGGCAGACAAGGGAGAAGCAAGGAAAAATTTCAATATTGTGGTGAGGGATAGTGGGATAGATAGAGGGAGGTAGAGCCAGGTGAGGGTGCCACCTAGTGGACAAACCCAATGTTGCAGTGGCAGATAATAAGAGGGATAGGTCTGTTCCAGGGTTAAGAGGTGAAACTAGAATTAGAAAGAGCTTTAGAAGGTCGGAGAAGAGTGTACAGGCTAATGGGTAAGCTGCTGGCTGTCCTGTCTTGGAAGCATCCTTTCAGCTACCTACCAAATATAACACCTCTTTAGTAACTGTTAGGGTTAAGAAAACCACATACGTTCTTGCTTCTTTAGTCTTTAGGGAGCAAGGATGGTAGACCCTGAGATGCTTGCTTCTTAAACTTTTGGGACCAAGGAAGGGGGACCCTGAGATGTATCAGCTGGTTAGGATGGGTCCCTTGTTTTCAGGCGTGAGGAGTCTGTTTCATGGGCAGGCTATGGGCAAAGAGAGGTTCTTGCTTCTTTAGTCTTTAGGGAGCAAGGATGGTAAACCCTGCGATGCTTGCTTTTTAAACTTTTGGGACCAAGGAAGGGGGACCCTGAGATGTATCAGCTGGTTAGGATGGGTCCCTTGTCTTCAGGCGTGAGGAGTCTGTTTCATGGGCAGGCTATGGGCAAAGAGAGCTGCGTAGTTCTTGCTTCTTTAGTCTTTAGGGAGTAAGGATGGTAGACCCTGAGATGCTTGCTTTTTAAACTTTTGGGACCAAGGAAGGGGGGACCCTGAGATGTATCAGCTGGTTAGGATGGGTCCCTTGTCTTCAGGTGTGAGGAGTCTGTTTCAGGGGTAGGCTATGGGCAAAGAGAGGTTCTTGCTTCTTTAGTCTTTAGGGAGCAAGGATGGTAGACCCTGAGATGCTTGCTTCTTAAACTTTTGGGACCAAGGAAGGGGGATCCTGAGATGTATCAGCTGGTTAGGATGGGTCCCTTGTCTTCAGGCGTGAGGAGTCTGTTTCATGGGCAGGCTATGGGCAAAGAGAGGTTCTTGCTTCTTTAGTCTTTAGGGAGCAAGGATGGTAGACCCTGATATATATATATATATATATATATATATATATATATATATATATATATATATATATATAGTTTACTATCAAAATGTGGAATGGCACTTATGTGAAACTGGAATGGAATAAAGCATATTTTCCAGTTTTCATAATGTCATTCTGAAAATGCTGGAACGCACATTAGTGAATGGTAGTGTACTTTCGCTAATATGCATTTGACATTCTGATAACAGATCGCACTACAGTGGGGATCAGGAAATTTAACGTTTTCCCCACTGTAGTGCAATCTTGGAGTTGAAATATGTAATTTGCAAGGGGTGGAGGGTGCTGCCCCCCAGGAGTGTGCAGGGGGCTTGCCCCCCTGTGAAACTGTAAAATGTTGTGCTGTAGACATTGAATTCATATGGCAGCTTCAGCTCAAATGCCTGAGGGTCTGATGTCACCTCCTGACATTCTGAATTTGGAATGTCAGTTTGATCAAGTAAGTAGTTTTGGTTTTGATTTTCAACTTTTTGATAGTAAACCACACACACACACACACACACATATATATATATATATATATATATATATATATATATATAGATATATATGTTTAGATATGCTTAGTAATAGGAAATTAGATATCATGTGATACACTTTTTTAAACAGTCTGAGTAAAGGCCTTATGGAGGCTGGTAACATATTCTCAGTGAATGTGCTGTTACTCAAAGGTTAAACATCAAAAGTATTACATGGTATCAAAATGAAGACAAATGTTTAAATTTTAAATAATAATGATGATAAAGAGAGGCAAGATGTATCAGTTATGCATTTGTAAGTCAAGCTTCATATACTAAGTGTGGTTATAAGCAAGACACAAAAAATGTCTTGCATTGAAACAACTTTGTAGAAGCTGTGGTAGAAAATAATCTTTTTCTCAAAGGTATGTAAAAGAAATATAACAATTTTCAGTCAAATGCACTTGTTGAACAGTGACATAAAATGGGCTATTTACTAGCACAAAATAAATAAAACAGTTCATAAAATGACATTCGAAGATGCGCCACAAACACACAGACGTGAAAATCAGATTCTTGTCAAGAAATCCGGTGATTAATAATTGAAATTCTGCATTTGAATTAGACATATTTGCAGAATGTGATTTATATCAGCTGACAGTTTTGAAGCACTGAGGCTAAAGAGGTCCACAAAGTTATGTTGAACTTCTTCAGGCACTCAAACTGTTCACCAAGGGCTGAAGCAAAAAGCAAAACCTTGCAAGACAAAGATCTCTTTATTTTTCCTTGCCTGAAAGACTGGTTCATGGGGGGGGGGGGGGTCCTACAGTGGAGCTCAAGGGTTGTGTCACTGCAATGTGTGTGCTCCAATTGTTGCATTTTCTGGCAGTGTCCATAGCTTTCTTGGAAAACAAAGGCTACATTCAGAGGTACAGAGTTAGATACTCTACAGTGTTGTAGAGGACCCAGGCTGCCATGATTCTAGCAGCCCTGGTGAGTAAAGTACATGTGCCAGGGTGCAAACTCTGTTTATCTTCATCACTCAATACCCACCAAGATCTTCATAGTGTTATCACACATGTAGGTGTTGTAACTGGATGGGAAACCTCAGTGACTCCAGAGCCTCCATAAACCTGTTGATCTCCTGGCATCAGACTCCCTGAACTGGTCTGTGGAGTAGTGGACCATTCTCAGCAAATTCTTATTGGGCCTTCTTATTTTTTCAGCTGAAACTGTTGCATATCCTTAAAATGATTGCTTCACTGGTAAGATGAGGGGCTCATCTTAGCTCATCTGCGATTCAAAGAATGCATTCCATCTGGATCTGGCACTTGACATCATTCTTTTGGTGCTATATATAGTCTCAGTGCTCAAAGCTTTGGAGACAAAGCTGCTTTTGAAGCCACTCCTAACACATTCAGACAACCAGTCCCCTCATGTGGCATGTAAGCTGAAATGTATGGGTTAGCTGCCCAGGAGAATGTAGTCCTCATATCTTCTGCTCAGTGCATCAAGGCAAAGAGGCTGTAACAGTGCATGCATATCCTTGCATGACATGGAGTATACTCTTTGTCTTCCCACTATTCTCACTAATCCCATGGCTCATCACAAAATAAGGACTGAAACTAATTGTTATCACTCCATGGCACCTGAGAATGGTATGGTTTCAGGCTCTGAGGTTCCAAGCAGTGCACAAAACTGTCACACTTCTTCCAAGGATGTACCCACAGTTAAGGTGACAACAAGCTTCATTTGTAGGCCTGGCTCAAAATCTAGGGTTTCATAAGTAGATGAGTCTTTCATCAAACAGGTTTATGTCTCCAATGGAAAAAGCTCTTATTTTGGGCAGACTTGAACCCCTTTCCTCCACCTCTGGTCTTTGCAGATCATTCTGACTCATCTCAGTCACTTGCATGTTTGAAGCTTCAGTCATTCTATGGTCAGCAAGCCTATGGCTGTCATTTCTTCACATTGTGACCTTTTAAAGGGTAATAAAGTGGCCCACAACTGCTGGTTAATAAGTCAATTAAAGATTAATGCAACCCTCCCCCCACCAAACCTAAATTTAATAATGCATTTCTGCTCAGCTTGGAAGAATCTCTCCCCTCTGCCAGACATGAATTTAACATCAAACAAGTTTGCCTCTCCCCCCATTCAAGCTATTTGGTTCAGCAGTGTTGAAGCTTGTATGCTGGTAAGATATTTTTTCTTTAGTGGTCATAATCTCTGCTTGAATATGCCAGTGTGCAGGGAAACATATATGGTCTTTTTTTCAGACTGCATGACCCTTAGGAGTAATGTATGTTTCCTCTCAAAAGAGCTTTCTGAACACTTCCTGAATCTGTCCATCCATCTCCCCATTTTCTTTGCTGTGGCAGAAAGAGCTTTTTTCACCCTGCAAGCAGATCATCCATTTACATTGTAAATGAAATAGACGCATGGATTTAGAAAGACTGGAAAGCTATTGATCTCTTCTTGTAAGGTGTGGCAAAGGACTAACAGTCACCAAGTAGATAAGTGCTAGCTGGAGAATCCACTTGTTAAAGCCTATTCTACCAGTGTCATTGTTTCTAGATCCTGGTTTGTGATGTAGTTTCCACTACTAACAATAATGGCAGGTGGTTGCCAGACAGTGATATATATTCCATTTGTCTAGTTTCATTTTTTTATATTTTTGTAGGTATTCTCCATACATTGTTTCTGCTGCTGCTGGATGGATGTAGTTTGGCTGAAACTGGCAAATTTTATTTTCTTTTTGCCTGGCATTATTCGAGCATTTTGTTGAGGACATTTTTTGTGCTGACATGATCAGTGTACGGCCTGATGGCATGCTTCCAGGAGATGGTGACAGTATGTTCATAGGTGTGTACTGGGCTGCTAGGCTAATGGCCCTGGAGCCTTTACAAGCCTAGCCCATAGGATTACCCTGGTATCATGCCACCCATCCTTAGTTCCCAGTGCCTCTGTCAAGTAGAGCCACTGGAGTGATCCCCAGAGTGAATTTTCTATGTCCCATCCACTCATCAAGATTCCGCTTGAAGAGGGCGAGTGAGGTGCTCTGCTTGACATGTATGGGAAGTCTATTCCAGAGCATGGGCAGTCTCTGGGTTATGAACCTGTCCCTCCAGCATGTTTTGTTGATTGTGGTAATGAGGTTGAGGTCTCTGGAGCGTGTGGTGTAGAAGGAATTGGATTTCTTTAGATGCAGCATTTCTAACAGAGCTGGGTCAGACATGGCTTTGTAAGTCAAGCAGAGATCGCCTCTAAGTAGGTGATATGAGACAGAGAATAGTTGGAGTTGTTTGAGTCTGCCTATATATGACAAATGTTTAAGGCATAGGATCCTCTTTGTGAAGTACTTTTGTGGCCTCTACAGTTGTTGCAGGTGTCTAGTGAGATACATACCAAATGGGGCATTGCACTCAATGATTGGCCTAATGAGGGAAGAGTAGAGGGAGACAATGACCTCTTTCTTCCTTGATGCAAAACCCTTAGTAATGAGATGTGCCACATAGAAGGACTTTCTGACCACAGTGGCAATGTGGTGGTCAAAAGAGAGGTTGCTGTCATTCTGTGTTCCTAGATCTCTTAAAACACCTTCTGTGTTCAGTGGACTACTATCAATGTGGTAATTCAAGGGAACTGGGTTTTTATCAAGAGGGATGATGACACATTTTTTGGCATTGAGCTTATGGCCACGGTTCTGGCATCAGTCATTCGTCTCACTGAGGCCTTTCTGTAGGATGTCAACATCACTTGTTGAATTAATAATAGCTCCCAACTTGCAATTGTCTGCAAAATTTGTCAGCCAGAGTCCTTTCGTGTTGGCCTGGACTTCAGAGAAGTAGATACCAAACAGGAGAGGACCCAGGACGGAACCCTGTGGGACTCCATTCGTGACTGGTCGACAATCTGACTTAAAGTCAGCTACTTTCACACTGTGGGTTCTATCTGTGAGCCAGTTTGCAACCCACCTAGTGATATAGGGGTTGATGCCTAGCTTACTGAATTTTTCTATGATTCCTGAGTGGGGAATGGTATCAAAAGCCTTGGCCAGATCAAGGTAGGTTGCATGAACCACAGTTCTGGTGACTGACTCAAAAATGTTGACCAAGTTGAGCAGGCATGATCTAACCTTCACAAAACCAAACTGTGTAGGTTTCCAGAGTTTGGAGATTTCCTATACCCTTGTTTATTAGGTCCATGATGATGCATTCCATAGCTTTGCATATCAGACTCGTCAGGCTAATGGGGAGATAGTTCCCGGGGTCTGTAGTCACTCCTCCCTTGTGGAGAGGGATGACTGAAGCAGTGCGCCATTTGGTAGGGACAAAGCCTAAGGTGAGGCTGTGATTGAACTCGGCACACAGGTGAGGTGCCAGTTCATTCTGTAGTTCATATAAAACACAGCCAGGGATATTGTCAGGTCCCATAGAAGCTGTATTCTTGGCCTTGGACAGTGCTGTTTTAATCTGTGCAGCAGTAATACTGGGTGCCTGGCAATCTACTGTTAATGTGATAGGTTCTTTGGGAGGGGAGAGAGGGGTAAAGTTAGCACTGAATCTGTTGGCCAGTATATTGGCAACATCTGTTGGCTCGGTGTAGGAGGTACCATTGTGCAGTAGCTCAGAGCAAATCTGGGTATTGCCATGGAGATTCTTTACATAACTATAGAAGGCCTTGTGGTTGTCTTTACTATCTGCCGCAATTCTGTTTTCATAGCTAGCTTTAAAGGATTTGATGAGGGATCTCAACTTTTTGTTGAGGCTGATAAGGAAGTTTTTCCAGTCTTGGGACTTCACCTTATTCTGCATCAGTTTCCTCCTTCTGTTGTAGAGTTTGTTTATGGCAGGGGACCACCATATTGGCTTCCTATTTTTGGAGGAGAGTGTCTTGGTTCTATTGGGTATGGTGAAATCCATGCATTTGGGTACGTGTTCATACAGTGCATTGGTGTATGATTCAGTGGTCATGCAACTATTCACCATTTGCATGGGTGCCGTGAAGTTCGCCACCTCTGTTTTTAGGAGCCCAAAGTTAGCTTTGGGGAAGTTTTCCATGGTGGTTACCTTTGCGGGGGGGGGGGGGTTCCAAGATGATTAGTTTGTGGTCGGATCTAACCAGGGAGGAGTTGACTGCTGGTGTAGAGCAATGGTCGCCCATGTTAGTATTGACCAGACCAAGGATGTTTCTACCTCCAGTGGGGGTAAGAACAAGCTGGTCCAGTGCATTGGATTTAATGAATTCCAGGAAACATTGGGCAAGTGTATTGGTACATGAGTAGTTTTCCCAGTTAATGGAGGGTTAGTTAAAGTCGCCCAGTATGAGAGTGTTAGGTTGCACCCTAATATTCCCAGGGTGCTTAGGAACATGAAGTGCGAGTTTTTGAGACATGGTTGGGGACCTATAGCAGGCTACAACCTGAATTTCTGTCTTACCCAATGTTAGCTGCACCTGAAGTATCTATGATGCGTTATGTTGGGCTACCAGTCTGGAGGTGTGTTTATCCTTTAAGAATATGGAAACACCACTGCCTTTGGAGCTTCAGTCCAAGTTCTGGGGCCAAAAGGTGTGGAATGAGTTATAGCCTGGTAGTGCAGGGGTGCTTTCTGCTGCCTTGAACCTCCCTGTTACAGCACAAATGTCGATGTTTTCCATTTTAAGGAGTGCTTCGAGTGAGTGCATTTTGAAATTTAGACTTCTAGCATTGAGCAGCATGACCCTTAGAGTCACACGTTCTTTTACTATGTAAATGTAAAAAACAGATACATATTCACTGTTTGGTCTAACCATGCTTCTGAGAAATGTAAACATGTTTGAAGAAACTATTCTCAGTATGTAATTAATAACTAAGCAGCATTTTCTTGCAACACTTGTAACATTAAGCATAATTTTTTAAGTTCTGTCATAAAACTTACATCCTTGACATGTACAAACTTAGTTTGATGACACCTAACAGGTACTACACACTGACTGCACCAAAAATATAAAGCAATACATTTATTTGTATCAATATATATGAGAATGCAGCATGTTAGCTGGTAAGTTTGTAAAGGACTGCATGTGTTATGATCATAGGTTGATAGGCAAGTACTAATCTAGCTGCCCTTGCAGGCCATTTTAAACCTAGCTAATTTCCCTTTCAATGGTGAGAATCCACCCCTGTACCTTGTAGGTAATGAATCAATAAACAGAAGAATAAGGGACTAAGAGAGTAACTGTAATTACAAGAGTAAAAGGAAAAAAAACTGAGGCAGTGAGTTTATTTCTATACTTTTAGTGCAAGAATTCTGGACAAAGCCGGAAGTAATGGCTTTTAATTACTGCTTGTTTAAATTTAGAAATTGCTAGATGGCAGGTTTTGTACAACCATGCATTTTCTGAAGGATATGAAGTCTAAACCTCAAATGTCTGTAATTATTTAGGGATTTCAATCCTCAATTGTTTGCAGTAAAACCACAATTTTTATTAGGAATAAACCAAAAATCTGGATATTCTGCAAAATTCTTGACAGTTAAGAGGTATGGCAGTGAGTGAGTGAATGCTCCACTGGGTATGTGAATTCCTCAGTCTGATGTACTATGCCCCTGGGTGAGCGAGCATACCAAATAATGACATAGTGACTGTGAGTGATTCCCTGAGTAGAAGTATCTCATCTCCTGAAGGAAGGTAAATGGGTGAATATTATGACATATGCCTGCAATCATATGTACTGAAATCTGAGACAATTCAAAAGGACAAATTCCAGTGGCGGCTGGTGACTTCAAATCAAAGGGGGGCTGCAGGAGACAGCTGAATGGGTGGGGGGCCAATGGAAAGGGGCATGGCCAAATAGAAAGGGGTGGGGCTATGCTAAAAACCACAACAACTGGAACTTTAATTAAATACACTGCCCTGGGTGCCACTGCCAAACCGTCATTATGAGTGTCCAATCAAAACAAAATGAATTGTAGAAGAAAAAACATATTTCAGTGCATTGGCTACATGACAGCTTACTTAATATCTAGATGGAAACAAAAGGTTGCGAGGCATGAAAAAATAAATTACTTTTTAAATACATTACTGGAATGCCAGTTGAAATCAAGTATAAAAAACAAGTAGCACTCAACTCAAACCACTTCTCTTTGCACTGCAGTTCTAATTATAATTTATGTTCAGCTTTATAAAAGTACCAAGTAACGTGCTGAAAGTAGCAATACTCCCACTTGTAAAAATGTTTCTTATCCAAAAAAGACCTGCTGCCTAACAACAACTATCTACTTGTTTCTAGGGAAACATGATCAAAGTAAAAAATGAACAGCAAGCAAGAAACAAGCTCAAGATAAATTGCTTAAAAGATTACTGCACAGGTTATGGACCACACATGATAGATTGGCATTCTGTTTAGTTTACAGGTAAAGCCTGCAAAAAATGACTGCAAGTCTCCAACAAATGTAAAGAGCTTCTGCAAATACTGTAATCCTGTCCTTTATTACAAATACTGTCATATGCATTTCAATACCCAAGGCTTATACGCTATCTAGTTATGTAAGTATTCTCTGCATGGCAACAACAGAAAGGCTTTCAATGTTGGTAACTCTTTATCAGTATGCTTATTAAAGCTTACTTGCATCTTACAATCTCAGACAAGCTTACATGATGGTCATTAAAACATTGCTACTTAAACGCAGAACAAGAGGGCACTGCAACAACATGCATTTTCTGAATAAGAAGAAGCATAAATCAACAGTATAAAAATATGACAAAAAAACAGAACATTCTGCAAAATCAAGGAGAGATGAAAAGCAACTGTAGTACTTGTGTCTACCTTGGAGGGGGGATACTCTGCACACTTACACTGCATAACTGCTCCTTGCCTTGCTTGGAGACATCCAGAGTCACTACATGGGGGAGTGGGGTGCAACAAGTATGTCACAGTTTGATATGTCTCTGGCTGACGGTGATGGCCCTGACACATTTGTCATACCTCTCAGCTTCAGAGCAAGAAATCTGGACAAAGCCATAAACAGAAGTGGGACAAAGGCCCAAAATAAGGACAATTTTTAAATATTCCTCTTAAAAACTTATAAAGATAATAGAATAGTAGGTCTTTAATTAGTATGAATTTTCTTTTAAGAGAATGAAATCTGAAACCCAAATGTCTGCCATTATTTTCTAACTTCAGTCTTTAATGATTTGCTACTAATTTGCCAGAAAACCACAATTTTATGAAAAACAGACCAAAAATGTGATGCAAAAATATAAAATAGTAACGCAATACAGCTGGGAACCTCTCAAAGAAAGGATACGTTTTAAAAATTAGTACTGTTAACTTGAGCAGCTCAGAAAATAAGAGAATCTACAAGCATTTCTGAAATGAAAAGTAATCTGTAACTCTGATCATTACAATTATTTATTAATTCTAAACCCTCCATGTTTTCTTCCAAATTTGACATTTTGCAGAGGGATTATTAGGGGGAGAGCAACATTTTGAGCCAAAATCAGAGACAGTTGAGAGGTTTGGATATACCTAATTCTATAAAGTGATTTATTTGCACATACATGTCATCCTCTTAACACGGGAAAACTGGACAAGGCCAAACATATTGGGTGAACATACAATCAGTATTAAAAATTGCTCTTGTATAAACTTAGTCAGTTGAAAGAACAACAGATCTTGCTTTAGCATGCATTTTCTGAAGAGTATGAAGTCTGAAACTCAATGTCTGTCATTATTTAGTGACTTAATTCCTAAATGATTTGCCAGAAAAAACACAAATTTTATGAGGAACAAACCAAAAATAAGAAGCAAAAATCTATTCATTCTGTGAAAATCTGGACAGTTGAGAGGTATGGTTCAGCCGGGGCTGTTTTTGAGTTTGCCACCCTTCCCCCTCACAAAATCATGGTTGAATGGAGCCTCCCCCTTGCAGCCATTCCAATATCCCACTACTTGGTTATTTCGCCCGATTTACCATAAACACTGTAATGTGCATACTGCTTTACTTCTACGATTATTTGGATTTCATTTGAAAGTTTTATTTTGCATTTTACAGCACAAACACTAAGACACCTGCTAAACAATGCAAAGCAGTCTCACAATGAAAATAGACTTAGCATTAAAACTTCTCTGCCCTTTAAACTCACATTCATTGAATCAGCATTGAAATCCACATTCAAAGAAAATACATTTGGCTAGTATAAAGATTAACTTTGCGCTGTTTTCAAATGATAGGCCCCTTGCACACAAAGACATACATGTGTTGTGTGATACACCTTCCTGATTTTATTAAATTATATTCCTTGTATAATACGTACCTTCGTTGAAGGTTGTGCGTCAAGGCTGGCAACTCGGTACGTAAAAATCTACTGCCAATCATTAGCGGACCGGAGTTCCGCTGTGGCGACCCCTAACCGGGAAAAGCCGAAAGATACAACATATTCCTTGTATAATACAGTACAGTTGTTAGAGAGTGTTTTAAATTTATTGTTTTCAACATTTTTCCAGTAAACAATGAAACAAAATGCATGCACCAATAATGACAAAACTGCCCAGTTGAGAACATTTCCATCATAAAAGTCTACTCAAACTTCTACAATCCACCAGTATCAGTAAATATACACAATCTCTGCAGAAGTAAAAGTCATCTAAATAATTCCACATTAAAGAGATCTGTAGCTAGCAAACAACTTTATATTTTATTGTTTCATCTACAAATAAAGTGCCTGTATCTTCGCCAAAGAGAAAATCTCAATATAGCAGCATCCACACCCTGTGCGAGTAGAACCCATAGCCTTCTGCTTCAAAAGCAAGTACACTACCTGCTGTGCTATTAACAACGCAAGCAGGCTCACCATAAGCAGCTTTAAACTTCTCTTCCCCTGCAGCTCTCAGCTCCTAGTAAAATCTACTCGACACTCAAGTGCATCTCTCAACTTCGCAGTACAAGAAATCTGGAAAAAGCCATAATTTATTGGGGGGGGGGGGCAAAAGCCCAAAAACAAGGGACACATTTTAAACATTGCTTGTATATTCTTGGAAGGTTGCTAGAATGAAATGCTGTGTGACCACCATGCATTTCATTGCCAAGTCTTCAACCCAGGACTCTGTGCAAAACAGTCACAGCAACATACCACTATGCGAAAGCAGCTGTTTTTTGAAAGAGAGGAAGACTGAAACTTAAATGGCTACCATTTAGTGAATTCAGTTCTCACCATAACTGTCAACCGTTTAGCACAAAACACCTGGACAAAGCCAGTAATGGGGGAATATAGCCCTCAAACATATTCAGTGAATTCAGTTCTCACCATAGCTCTCAACCTTAGCACAAAAAAATGGGCCAAAGCCAATAATGGGGAATACAGTGCCAAAAATAGGGACAAATTTCAAATTTTCATCTTATAAACTTAGAAAATTGCTAGAATAAAAGGTTTTGTGTCACTATGTACTTTCTGAAGAATATGAAGTCTGAAATTCAAATGCCTGTCAATTTTATTTATTTAACATTTGTTAACCAGGAAAGTCTGACTTGGAACAAAAGCCAATTTTCAGCAGAGGCCCAGGGAGAAATACTGCAGACACATGTCTTTGTAATATGGGAGGACACCAGAGAAAACCCATACACAAACTAAACACAGGGAGGGCATATAGACTCCACATAGAAGGCACTCCAGCCAAGAATCAAACCACAGCACCTCTAGCTGCAAGGCAACAGTGCTACCACTGCACCACCAACTCTTTAAAGAACTAGAAATTCATAAACCATAGATTTTATAAGGAACAGAACAGAACAGAATATGAGGCAAAAATCTGCAAAGCTTTCACAAATGGTGGTGGGTAGGGAATTTGGGCTCTTGTTACCTGCACCCAGGGTACAGGGTTCAAGCCTGAGGTATTCTATAGCTACCAGTATAAACCAAATGGGGCATTACCACACATATTATAACTTTGCGTGCACTACTTCACAGGGGCCAACTTGCTCTGCAGTACTCTGTCTCTACTGACAACCTGCCCTATGTGTCTCACAGGTGACTGACTAGTTGTCAGCTATGCTGTCACAGTTTATCACCTTTAGTTCAGTTTTCCACCACCACCACTGACATTCATTTACCATTGCGTACCTAATCAATCATTCTCTTACTCATTCTTACTCATGATAGTTGTCGCCACATCACCGTTAGCAGTCTGCATTCCTTGTAAAACACCATCATCAGCTACATTCTTCCCTTCAAAGCTCAGTGATCACTGATAGCCTCCCATACTATATTCTATCATCAGCTTTGAATTTATAGATCAGTGTCACCACCACCAACAGATTTTGCCATAACAGTTGATCAGAAGTGACAGCCCCCAGCATTGTTATCACCAGCATTAATTTTCTCCACAGAACTCGTCATTAATGATGTCTTCACCATCCGCTGTTCTGCCACCAATAACAGCCTTCATTGTAGTAAGCTGTCACAAGTGGTAGCTTCCTATACAGAGCTAGTGACCAGTAACAAATTCTGCAGAAATGCTACTGTACCAAAATCAGCCTTCTTTGCTGTATTCTGTCACCAGCGGCAATATTATAAGTCTAATTCACCAACCACATGCTGACCTGCAATGTTCTAAATATAAACACATAACTCCACCACCAGTAACTGTCTTGCTTGTATTAATGTTTGTTAGTAATGGCATACTTTTTAGTACACAATCACTATTGTTAGCTTTACCTATAGCACTATCATCACGACTGACTCCCCTGCAGTACACTGATACTGCAAATTGCATCTTTTCTAATACTTCTTTCTATCACATTCTCTGAAAAGTGAACACCTTTCTTGCAGTGTTCTCACCAGTGCAACTGTCAGCATGGTATTCTGCAACATTTTATTATCTATGCCAGCTTCACTTGTGCTGTTTCATAGCCAGTTTTACTGCTGCCTGTAATACAAACAACTTTCCTAGCAAGACATCTTCAGTGCCAGCGCAGATTGAAGTACTCTCTAACTGGTAGTAACTCGTTTATAGTGTTGACTCATAATTGGTAGCTTTCAGTCCCCAGTGAGAGTTTACATTTCTTTATAGTGTATTGTAACTACTGACAGCATTCTCTGTAGCAGAATTTCTGCTGGTTTCTTCTACGACACTGCAGTACTAATGGCAGACTTGCTGCAAAACTGTCAACAGTGTGAGTATCTTCTGCAACATCTTGTGACTGAATGTAAAACCGCATCTGTTAATCTGCATGAGTAACAGAACATGTAAAACCACATCTGTTAATCTGCATGACTAACAGAACATGTAAAACCGCATCTGTTAATCTGCATGAGTAACAGAACATGTAAAACCGCATCTGTTAATCTGCATGAGTAACAGAACATGTAAAACCACATCTGTTAATCTGCATGAGTAACAGAACATGTAAAACCACATCTGTTAATCTGCATGAGTAACAGAACATGTAAAACCACATCTGTTAATCTGCATGAGTAACAGAACATGTAAAACCACATCTGTTAATCTGCATGAGTAACAGAACATGTAAAACCACATCTGTTAATCTGCATGAGTAACAGAACATGTAAAACCACATCTGTTAATCTGCATGAGTAACAGAACATGTAAAACCACATCTGTTAATCTGCATGAGTAACAGAACATGTAAAACCACATCTGTTAATCTGCATGAGTAACAGAACATGTATTCTCCTACTTTCTTGTACCATTACCTACTAGAATTCCTTTGACTGATGAAAAATAAAGAGCTTGAGCACCCACACATTGTAATCTGAACATGAAAAAATGCTCTGTATTCAGCAAGATTAACTGCATTTTCATTTGTGGGGAAACTGTTCAGATCATGCAATCAGCATTGTGGTTCAGTAGTTAAGAGCTCTGCCTCAGAGCTTCAGTGTATGAGGTTTAATCTTCATCTCTGGTCACTCTGTGTGGTGTTAGCATGATCTTCCTGTGTCTGCATGAGTTTCCTCTGGATACTTTGGTTTCCTCACAACTCCAATGTTTCTGGACTAAACAGACTCTGACCCTAAATAAGGTTTTCTAAGATCTTCTACCTTTCAGACTAGCATCCGTAACACCCATTTTAAAAGTAACTGAAGTGTCCTTCCTCCTTAGTTTCAAAGGTAAGAGAATTCAACCTGCTATAAAGGATGAATTTATTCCGTTTACCTCAACATAATTGTTGCAGTTTCTAGTTTTTTTGAGTCCATACTAAATGAGACCCCAATGGGAGCACCAAGAACATTATATTTACTGGTATTAAAATTAAGCCGATCCTAATCAGTCTATAATTGACAGTAAACAAGGAGAGTTTTCTTACTCTATCCATACACCTTAAAGGATTGACTTTATAAATGCACCTTGCAAAGCTTCTTCTTTCTATCCATTCGATAAGGGAATGGTTGGGAAAAAAGACAGAAGCTTCACATTCAATTACTGGTCTGATACTGTTTTATAAATAGGTAATAACACTTCACATACTGTTAATAGTCCTAAACATAAGATTTAGTTTAAACTAGCATTTTCCAAATACTTCTAACTGGTGAGCACCAAAGGAGAAACTCATGTCAATAGTAACAGCCAAGTCTTTTAATGGAGTGTGGGTGGCCTAATGGTTAAGGTGTTTGCCTTAAAAACACAAGGTGCAGGATTTGAGGCTCACAAAGGATAATTGGCTAGGCTTACAATGTTTTGTAAGGGCAGTTAGTCTAGTATTAACTTATGAACCTTATTTTCAATGCTGTCTAAGACGGTATCATTAAAAGAATAAGGACAGCATAGATTTTTAGTACCAAAGTGCACAAATTTAGACTTCTTAGCTGACCAGAGAGGGCCCTCAGCATTTATACCAAAGTTCATAAGACACACATACTTTACTGTCTCTTCATAACTTGGAACTATAGTGTACCATTTTAACTCAGTATCAAAGTTTTTTATTCATCAAAAGCTTTATTCATTCAGTTCTAACAATGAAATAATTAATCACATGTAAGTGAAGGAAAACAAAAACAAAAAAAGTAATTTAACAAAACCACAGCACAAATTAAAAATCAATACATTTCTTTCAGAATTATACTACTCATATAACATTGTCCTGCATCTAATAAAACTAATATTACTCATTAATCTAATATAATTGATAGCTATTAAAGCAAAGGGATGGGTATAATTATGATAAATGTTATATTAGGACATAACAGGAGTTTAAAGTCTTATGGTTAGTTATGGGCAGCATTTCTCTTCACCATACACTGATTCACTGACATTGCATTTGCCAAAGCCTTCAAGATCAAACGGCTAACATAAAACAAGAACAATATATTCAGTTGAACAAAACTGTGAATGAAGTTCAGAAGTTAATCTGTTACAAATATCCCTTTTCTACTTGGTTTTAATGTCTACCACTCATTTGTATCACTGAAGGTGTCAGTATCTTTGCTTGCGGCATATCTGTTTTTATTTAAAAAAAAAACATTTCACTGCATCTACTCAAACAAAACATTAAACTCAGTGACCTGCAGCTTTGAACGCTATACCACACACACACACACACACACACACACACACACACACACACACACACACACACACACACACCTCCTACCTGGGACTGGTCCATTGCTAGCTTCTTTTGTTGCAGCACTAAACCCTTCCATTGCTAGCTTCATTCGTTGGAACACTAAGTCCTTCCTTTGCTTGCACTAGAAAGCCCTGCGAGATGTCCTTCCTTGACGAGACTCCCAGCCTGCAGACGTTGCAGTCCGAGTCTGATCCCTTTCCAGTAACAGTCTATGCAGTTACAACTGCATATACTTCTGGGATCTCTGCACTTGAATGCTTCTTAATCCGGACTGCTGCTGAGAAAGTCTATATTCTGCGCATGCTCCAGACTGGTTCAGCAGCAGTGTGGATATCGGAAATGCTGCTAGCATGAATGCACAAAGGTCTGCTACTTGCGATCGTTTTTTTTATTTTTTTTCTTTGTATTTTATTTTACTTTCTATTACTTTTTTTCTTTTTTTACAGCTGGGGGGGCTGCAGTCTTGCAGTCCAATAGCACGGGCCGGCACTGACAAATTCATAAACAATTTTGAATTGGTGCAAATGAATTTTATGAAACTTTGAACCTATGGCCCAGGTCATGGCCATAAAAAAAGAAAGAAAGAAAATGACAATAAAAACTGTTTGAGAATTCCAAGAATTATTACTCACCCAGAGACTAAATAATGTCTGTCTGCCATGTGTAGTCATTCGGATAAATGTGATAATGATTGAAGACATGGGATTAGTCTGACAATGATGTTTCAAAAATAGTAAGTGGTTTGGTGTTATCACAGGTTGCACATAGGTCAGCCCTCTAAATAGGAAGTGATTAATATTCCTCTCGTAGAAGGAGAAGGAGTAGGCAGTATGCAACATATGCACCATATGTTGCAGCACAGAGCTTGTAGGTCACTCTATTCCCCCTTGAGATAAAGTGTATCTGTCATTAGGTGTACTAGCACCTGGTGCATTTATCATTAGGTATACTACCACCTGGTGCATCTATCATTAGGTATACTAGCACCTGGTGTATCTATAGTTTGGTATACTAGCACATAGTGGATCTATCATTAGGTATACTTTCACCCGGTGCATCTATAATTAGGTATACTAGTACCTGGTGCATGCATTGTTAGATATACTAGCACCTGGCATATATATCATTAGGTATACTACCACCAGGCAAATGCATCATTAGGTATACTAACACCTTCTGTATTCATTGTAAGGTGTTCTAGCACCTGGTGCATCTATCATTAGTTATGCTAACACCCAGCATATTTATCATTAGGTAAACCAGCATCTGGTGCATCTATCATTAGTTATACCAGCACCTAGTGCATCTATAGTTAGGTATACCAGCAACTCATGCATCTATCGTTAGGTATACTATCTCCTGGTGCATCCATCGTTAGGTATACTAGCACCTGGTGCCTCTGTGGTTAGGTATTCTACAGCTTTGTGTGTCTATCATTAGATAGTTAAGTATGCTAGCACCTGTTCCACCTATGGTTAGGTTTACCAGCACTTGTTGTATCTATCCTTAGGTATACTAGCACCTGATGTTTCTATCTCTAGGTTTACTAGCACCTGGTGTATCTATTATTAGGTAAATTAGCACCTGGTGTATCTATCGTTAGGTATACTAGCACCTGGTGTGTCTCTCCTTAGGTATACTAGCACCTGGCATATCTATCCATAGGTATACTAGCATCTGATGTACCTAACCTTAGATATACTAGCACCTGGTGCAACCATCATTAGGTATACTGGCACCTGGAGTATCTCTCATTAGGTATAATAGCACCTGGTGTAGCTATTCTTAGGTATACTATTACCTGGTGAATCTATCATTGGGTACACTAGCACCTGGGGGGTATCTATAATTAGGTATACTAGAATCTGGTGTATCTCTCATTAAGTATACTAGCACCTGGTGTATCTGTCTTTAGGTGTACTAGAACCTGATGTATCCATCATTAGGTATACTAGCACCTGGTACATCCATTGTTAGGTATACTAGCACCTGGTGTATCTATCATTAGTTTTACTAGCACTTGGTACATCCATCGTTAGGTATACTAGCCCCTGGTGTATCTATCATTAGGTTTACTAGCACTTGGTACATCCATCGTTAGGTATACTAGCACCTGGTGTATCTATTCTTAGGTATACTTTTACCTGGTGTATCTATCCTTAGGTACACTAGCACCTGGCGTATCTATCCATAGGTATACTAGCATCTGGTGTACCTATCCTTAGATATACTGGCACCTGGTGCATCCACCATTAGGTATATTGGCACATGGTGTATCTGTCATTAAGTATATTAGCACCTGGTGTATCTGTCATTAGGTGTACTAGCACCTGGTGTATCCATCATTAGGTATACTAGCACCTGATGTATCTATCATTAGGTATACTAGCAACTGGTGTAGCTATTCTTAGGTATACTATTACCTGGTGAATCTATCATTGGGTACACTAGCACCTGGGAGGGTATCTATCATTAGGTATACTAGAATCTGATGTATCTATTGTTAAGTATACTAGCACCGGGTGTATTTATTGTTAGATATACTAGAACCTAGTATCTCTATTGTTAGGTATGCAACAACATGGTATATCTATCTTTATGTATACTAGCATCTGTGGTGTCTATCATTAGGTATACTGGCACCTGGTGCATCTATCTTCTAGCACCTGATGTATCAGTCATTAAATATACTAGCACCTGCCATATCTGTCATTATAGCAAGTTCATAAGATCATTGGAAGTTACTAGGCTGTTGGCCCTGAGGCCCTTACAAGTCTAGCCAAGAATTAAGCCCATGTTCCAAAATGTCAGCACCTGATGCCCCTGTCCAGCAGGGACACAGGTGGAATCACAGGGGTGTATTATGTGTTCCCCATCCAGTTATCCAGGTTGCACTTAAAAAGGTTTAATGAGGTACTCTGCTTGACATAGAGAGGGAGTCTATTCAACAGAATGGTGAGTCTCTGGGACACAAATCTGTCCTGCCAACAAGTCATATTGACGTCACAGACCAAGTTGAGGTCACGCGTGTGGGTTACTTGAGTGGAGCTTGACTTATGCAGCAGTCCCATCAAGGTGGGGTCTGAGATTGCTTTGTATGCCAGACAGAGGTCACGTCTGAGGAGTCTGTATGAGACTGAGTAGAGGGACAGGGCTTTTAGCCTATCTGTGTAAGGTAGATGTTTGAGGCCTTGGATTCTCCTGGTGAAGAACTTCTGTGGTCTCTCCAGCTGCCGCATGTGCTTTGTGAGGTACATGCTGAAAAGGGCATTGTACTCAATAAAGGGTCTTAAAACAGAAGAATACAGGGATTTTATGACCTCCTTGTCCCTGAATGAGATACCATTACTAATGAAGTGGGCCATGTAGAAAGCTTTCTGTATAACGGAGACAATATGGTGGTCAAAAGTCAGTTTGCTATCAACCTGGGTGCCCAAGTCCCTCATGACTGATTGCATGCTTAGGACCTTGTTATTAATGTGATAATTTGTGGGGACATCATTCTCCCCAAAGGGGATGATGATGATGCATTTTTTGGCATTCAGTTTGAGGCCACCTCATCTGTTTTGGTGAGACCCTCTTGGAGGATGTCCACATCACTAGGGGAATTGATGACAACACCCAGCTTGCAGTCATCTGCAAACTTGATCAGCCATAGCCCACTGGTTTTGGCCTGCACCTCAGAAAAGTATATCTCAAGCAACAGAGGCTCCAAGACTGATCACTAGGGTACACCGCTCATTACGGGTCTACTGCTTGAGGTGGCTTTCCCTATTTTGACTAGGTGGGTTTTAGCAGTGAGCCAGTTTGCTACCTATTTAGTAACATACGGATTGATGCCTAGCTGAGAGAGTTTATCTATTATACCTGAGTGGGGAAATATTATTGAAGGCTTTGGACAGGTCAAAGTAGGTGGTGTGCACTGTCTTTCCCTCATCCATGGCTTTGGTGACTATCTCAAAGAAGTCAAACAAATTAACAGGCATGACTTCCCCTTGATGATGAAACCAAACTGTGTGGGATTGAGTGTTTGGAGGTTGTCAATGTCCTTGTTAATCCGGTCCAAGATAATCCATTCCATGGCCTTGCAGATCAGGCTAGTTAGGCTGATGGGTCTATAATTTCCTGGATCAGTGGATGCTCCACCTTTGTGCAAAGGGATGACAGTGGCTATCCTCCATGCAGCTAGGATGAAGCCAGTACTCAGGCTTTGGTTGAATAGGGTGCCTAATGGTGTTAAAAGTTCCTGCCTGAGTTCATGTTGGATGCAGCCTGGGATGTTATCAGGTCCCGTGGAGGCTGTATTTTTTGCCTTTGAGAAGACAGTGATGACTTCCTCCATAGAGATTAGGGGAGAGGGGCAGGTTCTGGGGATGTCCTGATTTACTAACGGGGGGGAGAGAGGGGTAAAGGTTTCACTAAACCTGTCTGCCAGCAGGTTGGCTATATTTACAGTGTCTGTGTATGTAGTGTCCTTGATCACCACTTCTGAGCAGATTAGGTATACTAGCACTTGGTGCAGCCATCATCAGGTATACTGGCACGTGCTGTATCTGTTGTTAGCTATACTACCAGCTACTGTATCTGTCATTAGGTATACTAGCACCAGGCAAATCTATCATTAGGTATAGTAGCACCTGCCATATCTATCATTAGGTACACTAACACCTGGTGTATCCATTTTTAAGTATACTAACACCCGGGGTATATATCTTTAGGTACAGTAACACCTTGTGTATCTATCATTAGGTATATTAACACCTGGTGTACAACTTCTTCATACTGGTGACACTGGAGTAGTGCCCCTCTATGCGGCCTCCCAAATTCTAGATATATTTATGACCATTTTGTGTAGTGAGGCTGTGAACTTTACAAATTTCTGACCAACATCAGCTGTGCACCTTGCCGGCATGGAAGGATGATCCTAAACATATTCATTGTAAGTGACAGCACAAGTTCCTCTCAAGCCACCAACTGGAAATATGTTGAAATATATATTAATAAATGCAGATGGAATTCCTTAAACTGCAAGCTCATGTGCTGTGCAGATGGTATTATAAACAGTTACCATTTCTTTGTTAATTTAAGACTGAGTGAGCTGGTCCCACACACCCTTTTGAGGTCGAACTTTGATCAAAATGTCAAAGGTGATTGACTTAAGTGGGATTTTGTTTTATTTTTATTATTTGATGCAACTCTATCCTTTTTTCACTGCAATGTGGGTCACACTAGTAAACATAAATGCCATCTGCACATTGTTTAATTGATTTCTTAAGGATGAACTAGTCTCCTTGACATTTCTGAAACACAATGACAAGGGTACATGTATATTTGTTTTTTTTTTTTTAATTTTTGGGTGTTATGGCTCTGTCCCTTCTCTACACACTGTGGGTTACAACAGTAAAAGCAAATGCAGTAGACAGAAGTAGTTGTTTGATATCTTTGGGGTAACTGAGCTGATGTCCTTTGATCCCTCTGAACCACAGCAGTAAGAGTACCCAAACAATTTTCAACATTTTTTAATTGTATTCTGATGTATCTTGGACACTTTTCAACTCTAGTCAGGTGCACAGTCATAATGATACATGCAATATGCATGGGAAATTTGTTTAATTAATTTGTTAACTTAAGGTTAAGTGAACCATTTAAACCAAAACATGGACCACAATGGCAAGGATACATGCAGTAAACACTATTTTATTTTATTACACTGTTATTTGAGGTGTCTCTGACCCACTTCAGCCACAATGTGGTTCACTAAAATAAAGGTAAATGTGGTATATACAATACATTAAATTGTTATATAGTGCATTATTGTCTTCTTATTTTTTTATTTGTATGACTTGTTCTGAGTCACAGAGTAGGCAAATGGAGTCTGAAGGAATCAAAACGAAAGCAGCCCAAAGTAACTGTAGCTATTATTAGGATAAGCAAGTGCAGCTAAGAGCCCAGTGGGGAACAAAACTGTGAAATCATGCTCGCCTAGAGTGGTCAGTCAAAAGTACTCCAGGAAGGCAGGCTATGAACTGAGAGGAGAACTCTCCTTGTGTAAAAGGAGGTATCTGAAAGAGGACACCCTACCCACAGCTACCAATTCTCTACCCAAATGCCAGAGGGATTCATGTCCAACTGAATTTATATTATGTCTGTTTAAGTCTGCATACAGACAGGAGGTTGAGCAGCTGGCCCTTTGTTGTAGTCAGAATAATCTGCAGCTAAACACTCTTAAAACTGTGGAGATGACAATGCACTTTGGGAGTGGTACTACAATATTACCCCCTCCCTTATATTTAATGCCGTTGTGTCAGTTTGTGGAATCCTTCAAGTTTTGAGGATCTGTAATCTTCTGGGACTTGAAGTGAGAGACATGGTCCATCATGAAAAAGGCACAACAGCAAATGCACTCTCTGCGACAGTTGAGGAAGTTCAACCTCCCACAGGAATTATTGATTCAGTTCTATACAGCAGTCACTGAGTCTGTTCTCAGCTCATCCATAACAGTATGGTTTGGATCTCTGTCTAATTTCTGCCAAGAAATGTATAGTTATCCCCTTTGGGAAAAAACATGTACCAGTGAATTACTACATAGGTGGCAGGACACTAAACACTGAAAGTATAATAAGTGACTTAGGGACACAAGTAGACAGTGGTCTCACCTTCGATAACCACATCGCCACAACAGTCAGGAAATCCTTCTATGTGGCACACCTCATCACTAAGGGCTTTTCATCCAGAAAAAAGGAGGTCATTGTCCCACTGTACTCATCCCTCATTAGACCCACTATAGAATACAATGCCCCGTTTGGTATGTACCTCTCAAGACATCTGCAACAACTGGAAAGACAGCAGAAATACCTCACTAAAAGAATCACAGGCCTAAAGCAGATGACCTATGCTGACCGTCTAAAAATCTCTACCTATACTCTGTCACATAATTGTATACTCAGAGGCGATCTCTGCTTAACATACAAGGCCATGTCAAACCCAGAGCTGCTGGACATGCTACACTTAAAGAAATCCCAATCCCTCAGAGACACATGCTCCAGAGATCTAAACCTTGTCATCACAATGAACAAAACATGCTGGAGGGATAGGTTCCTGACCCAGAGACTCCCCAGACTCTGGAATAGACTGCCCATACATGTCAAGCAGAGCACCTCTTTGGCCCTCTTCAAAAGGAACCTTGATGATCGGATGGGAGATAGGAAATTCACCCCCAGGATCACGTCAGTCGCCCTGCTAGACAGGGGTCCAGGGAAGTAAATACTGTGGGAAGAAATAGCCAGGGAATTGTTATGGCTAGGCTTGTATAAGCCCTAGGGCTGATAGCCTAATACCAATCTATGAACCTATGAACCTATAATCATGACAAAAATAGGTTACATCGAATAGTCAGGTCTTCTGAAAATATAATTGGTGCTAGTTTGCCCTCCTTACAGGACCTGTACTATTCCAGAGTCTTAGCCAATGAATGCAATTCTGATTCTGATTCAATGCTGTTTGGTAGAAAATTAAAGGCTGAAACCACATTTGACCAAAAGAAAATAAGTCTTTTTTCTGCAGGATGACAATCTCCCCTGCACTACATGTTGGGCATGGTTGGGGGTGGTAGTGGGGATAGGAGAGACCACATCCACAAGTTTATTCCAACTTCAAAGCCACACAAGTGGGAAAGACTGCAACCACAGTGAGCATCAAAAGTTATTTTGTGCCATTGCTATTCAAATTAAAAGCGTTCTGAAAGGATGAATTTAGCAGACCGAGAACAGTTAGATGTGGAAACAAGCAGAGGGGAATGGGGAAGGAAGAAATGCTGCAAAATGGATTCCATTATTCAAACTTCTAATTTTAAGGTGAATTTTTCACACAGTTGTATTATGTTCATCAGAAGGATAATACTGTATACAAGAGAAGAGCACTTATGTAGTTTGCTACCCAAGGGGCAATTTGACTCCAGGCCATATTAGGGCATAACTTGGAGAATTGCAGTGACTAAGCTTTCCCTGTTTCTAAACTGTATGCCCAGTCTGCTGCATTTAGTGAGGAGTATGAATGGTAGTCCATGTCTCTGCCTCACTGACACATTTATAAAAAGACTGTAGTTACTGTAACTGCTCTACTGTAACATGCTTTGATATGATAATGCTTTACCATGATGGTCGCAACAGGGTGTAATACAACTGTCTATCCATTTGGATAAGGTCTCTTTGAATATGGGTCTGCCATGTTATCATGATATAAAAGAAACAACTGTTTATGTTTTCTGAAGTCTTTGGTTCTGCCAGTATACAGAGCTGGCGTTAGTATTTTGGGGGCCCCCAGCAACTGTCAAGTTGGGACCCCCCTGGGCACTTCTAGTCTATCTATCACCCTGTCACTGCCACTGTGCTATAAACATTTAGGAGTAGTACACACAAACTGGCCTGTAGCTACCATACTCAAATTATGGCAAGCTTGTGCACCACACTATGCTGGTCCATCTCACAAAGGAACATTCACAGTTATTGGCATTTAATCACAACAATGATGCATTACAGCTCTATGTGCTTGGTTGGACTTAGGTGAAATGGTGCTCTAGGCACTGCCTACTGTTTAATCTCCTAACACACACACACACACACACACACCCACACACACACACACACACACACACACACACACACACACACACACACACACACACACACGCACACACACACAAAAATGCACACATGCATCCTGCAGTGCACCCCTCTCCCCCTCCCCCATCTTGGGCTTCCCACACCATGCACATTACTCTTCTTCCTTTTCTCAGATTTTGCTTCAACTCCTTCACCTTTTTAAGAAACTATAACTTTCTACATGCTCTGAAGTACATTTTAAAGTCTTTTTGGACACAATCTTTTTCATCCAGTGATGACTTGAACAGAAATAATGATTAAGGAAAGAAATTCTGAGTTGCTGTTCAACTTTAGTTTCCCTGAATCCTTTCAACACACCTTTCGAGACCAAGACAGCACAATAATAACTATTTAGGATTACTTAATTAAGTTGGGATCCCAGAAGCCACAGGGTTATAGATGTTCTGGGATGCACTAATGGTGGCCTACACAGAAATCATGAGTAAGAAAAGAGTCTGTCTTATTTTTATCTTTCAAGGAATACATAAGTCATGTCCAAGGCTTAATGTTCAAAGCTGACCAAATAGCTCACAATAAACAAGGCAATTGTTGTGAGAATACACAGATCCTGTCTGGTAATGCTAACCACCACCCCCCCCCCCAAAAAAAAAAAAAACAGTCACTGCCTGTGCACACCTCTGTTGTTAGATTGGGATGAAAGCAGAGGCTTAAATGGCCACAGTGACTTATTTCAACTGACTGCTGTCATACATATACAGCACATGCCTCATCATGACTAACTCCATAAGGCAGTCACCTGTATAACTGCCTGATATGTGATTGTCAGGAAAGTGAAAAAAATTATTACACTAATGCATTCCACTTTATTGCTCCTAGACAGTACAGAGCCCCTACACAAACTATATTAACTTTCTTTGTACACCTCTGAGGTGTGTGAGAAAAGTAAAAGAAGCAACAGCCACACTGTCCCCAGTCCAAACACAAGCTATAATGACCTCCTGCACACACCTCTAAGGTTTACCTGTAATGAAAATGAAAGAAATAATGACCACTCAATCCCCAACCCCACACAAAACCTACAAAAACCTGTACACACACATCTCAGCAGAGCTGGTTTTAAAATGGGTGTAGTTGAGAGCAAAAGCCACCACTAAGTCCAAGTCAAAATCCGTTTATACAGTCTGGGGACTGGGGGCCACCAGACTCGTATAAGATCTAGTTGCCTGAATGTTCTGTGATATATTTTATACCTTACTTTTGAAATACAGTTACATTTTTACTGATACCCAAAAGAATAATATATGTGTCCTTGCATTGTTGGGTGTGTGCACAGATAAAAAACAGTGACTGTTTTACATACACAAACAAGCAGACACCATAGCAATACCAGTTTTGTGCTTATTTCAGCAAATAGCAATACATTGTGCAACACTGGTACTGCCACACCAGATCAGTGATGATTGTTAAACAGTTAAACAGCAGCAGGGGTAAGTCACTTTATTTATCTCAATGAGGAGTAATTCATACCTGTCACTATCCCTGGTTTCACAAACCATCCCTGATTTTGCCTCATAATTTTGCTCTGCCTCTCATAAAAAAGTTAAATTTCCTGGTAAATCATTCAGGATTACAGACAGTCAATAAATGTAAAGATCAGAGTTTCATACTCCTTATTGTCCAAAAAAATGCATGTTGATGCAAAATGTGTTATTCTGTTAACTTTTTTTTTTAAGTGAATTAAAGTAATATTTAAAACGTATTCCTGATTTTGTGCCTTTACTCTGCTATTATTATTGACTCCGCCTAGAATTCTTGAGCAAAGGAGTTAAAGTAACTGGCATTATGCTAGTATTTGTAAAAGTTTTTGAAAGAGAAAACAATCCTTGAAGATAGGAAGCATCAGCTCTTCTTAAAAAAAAACAAGGTATGATGGAGATTGGTCACTCTAGGCTGCTGGTCTCTAGCGCTTACCTTGCTTATGTTCATCATCTTTATCCTAACAGAGTCATATTGTAGCCTTGTTCAGTTGGAGCATAATCAGAAAATCAGTACATTTTCTCCCTCATTTTTCTCCAACCAGCAGCAGCTTTTGCGGGGACCTCACACAGTCAAGGATGATCAAGGGGTCCTCCTGCAGTCATGGGTATTGCAGATACCTAAAGCTAGCTATGTTGTTAATTTTAGTGCAGAGAATATCTACCATCAGGATTTAACTAAGGCAGGGGCACTATGTCAGTGGTAAAATATTTAATGGAATTGTGAAGTCTGTTACGTGACAAAACACGGTTTATTATAACCAGAGATATGTTTGAATTTTAAAGAAAATAGAAATAAGAACTATCATTACCCGCCTCGTTTATTAAGTACACATGATTGCTGCACTAGCTTTTGTTGGTTTGAATGATGTTACAAAATATCAAGATTTGATAACTTTGCTGTGGTAGGGTGCAGCGACTGTAGAGTTCATTGGTGCCTAAAACTGGCTATGCAGTAAATTATCTCAATTACATGTGCTCCTCTGTCATGTGTATAATTCTTTCTTCTTGTTCTGAGGTCTTGGAGAAAAAGCAGGTAGTTGAATTGTAGAAGGAAGGTCAGTTCTGAGACTGTTTTCATCATGATGTAAGGGATGCCTCAAGGAACTACCTGGTTCTTCTGAAAGATTGTATAATGTTCCTTCCTCACACATTAAAACTTAACAGCTCTTTAATTCCTGCAAATGTAAAGTCCACTAGAAAAAAATATGTTTCAGAAAAGGAAGCTCCATATTTCTGAAATTAAAAGGTTCAAAGATATGTCTAATAAGATTTTCAGTAACAAAGTTAAAGCCCCCAAAATGAGTAATGAGGTTATTGGGTGACTGAAGATGGAGGACCTCATTCAACAATTGCTTTACTGCAGAATGTGAATAATCTGGTGGGTACAGGGAGACACCCCACGATGGATGAAAAATACACCTTAACAGAGGTGCAGTCTAAGCCTTCTTGGAAAGCACTGCTAAATATCCTTAGGAGGGAAAAGAACAAATATCTTGCTTGCCAAGATGTGCATCATATTGAAAATATCTCCATTTGGCCAGGCAAAACAACTTGTTGCTCAGATTCTTTGCTTCCTTGGTTATGCACAGCACCTACAGGGAGAACACATCCTAGATGGGGACTGTGCAAAGATCATCCATACATCCAGTCTGAAGCTCTGTAGTCTTACCTGCAGTATTCCTTGTCTAGGCTGCTCTGCATGGGTACATGGATCAGAACTGCTCCATTTTTTACTTGTCCTGAAAGTAGAACAAGTCTATCCTTTGGGTTCCTCACAGCCGTACTATTGAATAAAAATTATTGCCCTCCAGTTGTTACTCATAGATTGGTGATATGTATATCCATTCAGGCTGAAATTGTGTAAATGGCTTGGAGAGATGGACCCTGTGCCAGACCTAGGTCCTATGCCATCCTGGCCATCCCACACTGATGTTCCTCCTGGATTGCTGCTATACCACATTGCTATGCTTAAGGTGACAGGGATTAGCAGAAATGTTAACATTTGCAGTGCACAGTCAAGACCATTGTCTCTTTTAGTTACATGCTTAATTCCGAGCTTGCTATATCATCTCTCCTACATCTTTAGGCTTTATGTGTTCCCACAGGCATAATCAAAAGCAAATGGAGTCAAGGACTGACTGATCTCATGGAACACAAACAGAAATTCCTCATTGCACCTGAATTGTGCTGATAACAGGAATTCCTTTCTGAATATTCGGATAAGGAGAATCACCCATTCTAGTGGGTGATGGTGATGTTCTCACAATTGTTTTTAGGTACCACAAGATTCAAGACTGTCCATATTTGTAGTCTAGTCAGAAGAGGCAGGTATGTCACTCAGAGCTGTAAAGAATACCCTTGCTTTTACATCTCACGCTTGAGGTATGTGAGTTAAAAATTGATTCAGTTGAAGATTTTTCTGGTGAGCAGGGATAGCCTGTCTGATTGGTCTGCAGCATTTCCACCTGGAATGTTTTAATCGTAACTGTGGAGAAAGAACTTATTTATTTATTTATGTATTTATTTATTTATTTCACATTTGTTAACCGGGTTGGTCCAGCTGAGTTACAAAAAAAAACATTTTCAGTGGAAACCCAAGTAGAAAAGCTCCAATAATGATTACAGCAATAAAAAGTAAAAGAAACATTATACATAAGATAAAATAGAGTACAAACTGAAATGCCGGTATACAGAACAAATTATAGTTGTCACATAAGAAAGTGTGAATACTAAAAAATATAAACATGCAAACAGTTTAGCCACAGTGCTGAAAAGCTAGCATGTTCTAATATTTACATGAGTTAGAAGTAATGCCAAGACATTTCCTAAGCAGAGGTTGTAGAATGTGAATAGACAGAGGTATATGGGAGGTTAAGTGGGGTGATTGCAGTGACAGATCTTGGAGTTAAGCGAGTGATCTTTGAGTGTCTTTTTAAAGTTGTTGGCATGAGTTATACTTCTGATATGTAATGGGAGATTGTTCTAGCTATGAAAGACAGAGTATTTATAAAGGATTTTGCCTACATTTTTAAAGGGTTTATAGGTCAGTAGTAAGAGTTGGTTGGAACTACGGAGAAGTTGATTGGGGGGGTGTAACAGGACAGAAGTTTGGAAAGTGATGGGCAGGTAGTGGAGTTACTGAGAAAGGAGTGAGCAGTTCAGAGTTGCGTGAGAGCAAGTTGATGTGGGGAGATCAAGCCAGTGACATTTCTATAGGGCCAGGCAGTGGTGGGAGGAGTAGCGATGATTTACAGCAAATCTAGCAACTTTATTCTATGTTGATTTGAGTTTGTGAATACGGGTAGATTGTAGGTTAGTAAGGAGAGGGGAGGCATAGAGTAGGGTAGGTAATAAGAAAGTTTGAGCAAGGGCACATTTGGATTCTGCACTAATGTATTTTTTATTTCTGTAAAGTAGGCCTCATTTTTTTTTTTATGCTTTGTTGGACATGTAGGTCAAATTTTAGTTGGTCATCAATAATGGTGCCGAGGAGTTTAGTTTGTGTTTCAACTTTTATAAGAGTGTTGTTGACAGAAGAGATTGAAAAGGGAGATTTATAGTGGGAGAGGGAGTTAGGCAGAAAAAAAAAGGAGCTTTGTTTTATTGGGATTGAGGATGAGCTGATTGTCATTGAGCCATCTTTCTACAGAAGAAAAGGAGTTTTGTGTGGTAGTTAAGAGGTCTGACAAGTTTTCAGAGACAGATATCAATGTGGAGTCATCTGAATATTGGTTGATAGAGGAGTGACCGCAAGAAATATGGAGGTTATTGGTAAAGGTGTTGAATAGCAGAGGGCCAAGGATGGAGCCTTGGGGGTACCCCAGTTTGGATAGAGAAGAAAGGGGAGAAAGAGTTTAGCCATCTAACTGATTGTTGTCTGTTAGAGAGGTAGCTGGAAAACAGTTGAGGCAGTGTGAGAGATGTTGAGACGGGATAGTTTGGAGAGGAATAGAGAGTAAGAAACAGTGTCAAAGGCTTTAGATAGATCAAGGAACAGGGAAGATAGAAGTTTGTTGTTGTCTCTGGCCATAGCAACAGTTTCAGAGAAGGAAATAAGGGCAGTACATGTGCTGTGTTTAGGGCAAAACCCGTGGTGTGTAGGAGTGAGGAGATTTTCTTGGATCAGATATGTTATTAGTTGAGAGTGGATACATTTTTGGAAAGATTTTAGACAGAGGAGAGAGGATAGTAATGGGTCTGAAGCTGCTAGGTTCAATTGAATTACCACCCTTGTGTAGAGGTATAGTGTAGAAAGATTTCCAGAGGTCAGGAACTATGGATTCTTGAATGGATCTATTAATTAAAACAGACACAGGAAATGCAATAGAGTCAGCATATATTTTAAGGAACTGCGGGGGAAGGTTGTCAGTAAAGGGAAAGCAGGGTTTAATTTTCAGGAGTAATTTTCTGATGTAGGAAATAGAGGCAGGTTTGAATGAGAAAGTGTTGGCATTGGCAGTCGGAACGAGAATGGTAGAATGGTTTGTGTTACAGGTGTCTGTAGTAAAAGAGGAGTTATTAGGAATGAGCTTGGCAATAGTCTCTATGAAATAATTGTTAAGAAGTGTTGCAGTCTCTCTTGGGGTGTTGTTAGGGAAGGAGTTGGGGGTAGTGGGGGTACCAAGATGGAGAATTTTGCTAATAGTACTACATAATTTTTTAGGGCTGGTGTAGTGTTTAGTTTGAGCTTGGATGTAGTACTTTTTCTTATCGTGGTGGATGGTTTTTTGGGGGGGGATGTTCCTAAGTTCTCTGTAGAGTTGTAATAGTGAGGGTGATTTAAATTTTAGCCAGAGTTTCCAAGCCATATCTCTTTTTGCCATGAGGGAGAGGTATTTCTAGTGAGCCAGGGGGCATAGTTGGATTTGGCCCTCATTTTCCTTAAGGGAGCTAGGGACTTCAGGATGTCAAGAAAGATGTGGTTAAATTTTATGTACAGCTTCATTAATGGGCAGAGAGGGCAGGAAAGACCAGTTGATGGTGGAAAAATAATTAATCAGAGTAACTGGGTTAAAGTTGGTGAGTTTTCTACAGTCTTTGTAGAGGTGAGGCCTATGTAGTTGGGGGAAGTATCGATAGATACTTGTTGGCAGGTGGTCACTTATAGTGCTGGGAGTTACAGGGATTATGGTACATATGAGGTTTGTTAGTGAGGATCCAATCTAGAGTGGACTTGGGTATGTTTTATGTAGGTAGGTGGAGGTGGAGATCAGTTGGGAAAAGCCATGGAGATTGATGCTGTGTTGAGGAGAGTGAATACTTAGGTCATTCCAATCTATGTTAACATCACCAAAGATTAACATTTCATAGGCAATATTTTGTGATAGCCAAAAAGCTATTTGTTCAAGTATTGGGATGCTTTTATCTGGTGGGATGCAGATGGATGCAATAGCACATTTTTTGTGGGTATTTAAGTGACAGTTTAGAATGAAAAGTTCATCAGGTTGAAAGCTTGGGATGAAGACAGTAAGTGGGGAGAGATTAAGCTGTTCAGAATACAATATGGCTATACTGCCACCTTTTTTGGGAATCTATCTAGTCAGTACATATGAAATCCTGGAGGTAAGATTTCAGTATCTGAAATGTGGAGTTTAAGCCACATTTCAGACAGGGCTAGAATTTGGGGTTTGTTAGAAGCTATCCAGGAGTGAAAGTTGGTAATTTTATTTACTAAGCTTTGTGTGTTTAATGAGAGGATGGTTACTAGTTTTGATGGAAGGGAGGGAATGTTTGGCGATAGCAGAGGGGATGCAGGGGTAGTATTAGTAGAGAGGGTGAGAGTGGTAGAAGAGGGTGGGGGTTTGGGTGAATGCCATCAGAGAGGAGTAAAGAAATGGAGAAGAGGATTGGATGAGGAGTGTGGAGGTCATAAGAGGAAAGTTTAAGTTTCAGTTTTGGTGAAGTAGAAGTAGTGGAAAGAATGGTGAGTTTGAGAAGGTATCTGTAGTAAAACTGGAATAGTGAGGATGAGATAGTGTAGAAATAATTATTGATATTTATAGTAGATAGGCAGGTGCTAAAGGGAGTTGGTTGAATATGTTTAAGTTACAATGATAGCTAGTGAGGAAGGAGAGGAAGAAGAACAATGAAGCTAGAAGGTACAGGAGGAACACACTAGTAAATGGCTATCTAGTATCAGAAGATAATTGGATAGTGCAGTGGAAAATGTGGGAAGAGTGCAAAATGGGAAAGGAAGTATTAAGTTTGTAAGGGAGGGGGAGTAGTAATGTAAAAGTGTTAAAGTGAGGGTAGCAAGGTAATAGGTTGGAGTGTGAGGAAGGGGTGTGGTTATGTAATGAAGCTTGGGTACAAGTCTAGATGTTTCAGGGGTGGGTAGGAATGGGGGTAGGATAGGAAAGCGGAGTGAGCATGAGCATAGTGAGGGCGAATGTAGCAGGCTGACCTAAACCAGGGAATGCATGCAAGCAATAAAAAATAAATATAATAAATAATATAATAATAATAATTATATAATATAAATAAATAAAATAATAAAATAAAAATAATAATAATTAAAAAAAACTTGGGCGGCCACGGTGGTGCAGTGGTTAGCATTGTCGCCTCACAGCAAGAGGTTCTCCGGTTCGATTCTCGGCTGGGGTGCCTTCTGTGCGGAGTCTGCATGCCCTCCCTGTGGTCTCGTGGGTTTCCTCCGGGTGCTCCGGTTTCCCCCCACATCCCAAAGACATTCTGCAGGTGGATTGGACACTCTAAATTGGCCCTAGGTGTGAGTGCATGTGTGTGTGTGTGCCTTCTGTGGAAGGTTGGGCTGGCAACTCGACACTGTAAAACTCCACTGCCAATCATGAGCGGACAGGTGATCCGCTGTCATAACCCCTAACTGGGAAAAGCCGAAAGAAGAAGAAGAATTAAAAAAAAGTCTGGATGTTTAGCTTGTTTCTCTGATACATTAGAAAGGGGACTATGTGTACTACAGATATGTCATGTCCGCTTGTAGAAAGCAGTCATGTGAATGCCCTGCGCACAGTGGAATGACCAAATGATAGAAAGGCACTTTGAATTATGCACTAGAGGTTTTTGGAGTATTGGCTACATAGAAAGGTAAGGTTAAACTTACAACAAAATAGAGTGTCGGGGGGTATGGAGGTGGAAAAGGTACATGTATAATGAAGGTGGGCATGAATGGCAAAGTCACAGGTTAAAATGGCAACTAAAAGAATGGGTCACAACAGGGAAAACAGTTCTTTATATATACAGTAGAAAAGGTAAGTGAATGACAGACTTGGTCAGCTACACAAAAATGATGAGCAGATCACTGAAAATGGTAAAAAGAAAAGACACTGAATAAATACTTCAGTCTTCACAAATGAAAGCATAGCTGATGGGGCCATGTTTGGGGGGGGGGGAGGAGTTAAAGCAGAATGAGGAGACCAGTTCATGGACATTAGGCTATGGGAGACTTTGATAGGGAAATGGCTTCTGTTAAAAAAGATAAAACACAGAGACAGGATGGCCTGCTTCCCACAGTTCTTCCCCAGCCAGTGTATTGGCAGAGGTAATATTCAGGTTTTCCAACAAATCAATGGCCACTGCAGAAGCATCTGACAACTGGAAGACAGCAGCTATACACCTTTGTAGAAAGAAGCAGGGAATAGGGAAAATCCATGGAACTACAGATCAGTTAGCCTAACAGCAGTGGCAGGGAAGATCAAGAAGAGAACCCAGATACAAAGGCTTGCTGCTCTGCTGCAGAACAACCTCCAGTATGATGTCTAATATGGGTGCACAGCCAGAAGAATGTGCAAAAAAATGAGCTAATACTACGACTTGGTCACATGAGAACCAAATAGGGAATTGCCTGTAGATATGATCTCCCTGGACATTATTAAGTCCTTCAACTCAGTCCCATACAAGTGGCTGGTGTGATTAAGACTAAGGAACTAGACTGATGTATGGTTAAATGGCAGGATGCAGGGTTGAGGTCGTTATGCAAAATCCCAGAATAAGAAAGTAACTAATGGAGTGCAGCAGATGTTGGTTAATGTTGCGGTACTCTTTAGTGAATCTGATTCAGTCATATCTAAAGGTAAAGGGAAACACTAACAGCCTGTTTCCTTAATGATACAAAGGGTTAGCAGTGAGGGACAGGGGAAGAATCTTATAAAGGATTTGAAAAGGCTGACTAAGTAAGTCAAATGATGGGACCACAGATTCAGAAGAGATAAATGCAAAATACTACATCTGGGCTACAGTAATGCTGGTGTGACATAGGATCATAGGAGGATACTATGCTAACAGTCCCAGGGCCCTTACAAGCCTAGCCAAGGTGAAGCCATGTTCCCAAGGGTGTCTGGTTCAAGCAGACACTAAAATCAGCACCTATTACTCCTGTCCAAGAGGGACACATATCACCAAGGGAGTAGAAACAATGGAAATGGGGCAGAAAAAAAGAATCTGGAGGTGTTGCTCATATATGAACTACACCCATTAGAAGCAGAGTAAAAAGAGGAAAGACACCAGAAGCAAAGAAGTACTTTATTGGGCTCTGGTCTGGCTATACCTTGAGTGCCATATGCAGCTCTGGATACCACACATGAAGAGGGATATTATGGTGCTGGAAAGTATCCATAGGATGGAGGTAAATGTATATGACTAGTGGTTAGATTAGGTAATATCTTTTCACGCCAGTCTAGAAAAAAGGAAGGACATAATCTAGGTACACTGGAGTATATTGCAGTGATTTAAAGATGTCATAAGGAAGGACAGATACACTCAGCAGATTGCACGGCCAACTGCTCCATGGGTCTGCAAAAGTGATTGTTCACAGAGTGATTGGAAGATCCACGGAGTCGTATGTGGCCACTGAAGAAAAGATAACCAGACGAGCTCATGGACTTGCTCTGCTATCAAGCAAATGTCATGTAATATAATTTACCTCTAGGACACTGATGTACTGTGGTGGTCAAGGCAAGTGTCACATTATTTAGAGATACTGTCTATGCACTACTAGTGTGGTAGACTTCATATCTGTTTCAGGATATCAAGGCCACTTTCTTTGTAGTGCTATGAGTTAGCAGATCTGTCATTTGCTAAATATTAGCCCATCAGTGGTAAGAGTTTGGTGGGGACATAGTGAATTTCAAATAGGCTATAAGAGTTTGTAGATGGCCTTCAGGTGACTCAAAGGGGGAGGGTTAACAAGTCCATACTGTTGTCAAAAAGGGTTGTTTACCATTAATGTCAAATGAAGACATCATCATAGGATGGAGCACAGAGTGAACACTGAAGATGAAAGACATGGCATCACTGGATAAGATAGAGTTAGTGGCAACCTGTAAGATTGTATTGATCTGTATGCATGAAGCAAATCAGAAATAAAAGTGTTCTTCCCTGGAGATGCTGTGTGAGTGAAGCACACTTACCCTAAATTCTGAAGCCCCAAATAGTATTTGACTGTGCTTGTTAACAAACCTATTTGATTTTGTGTGCAGGACTGGGACAGTAACAGCAATTCTGGACTATCAACCTAGGTTGGTAGTCTTCATGCGTAAAGATGTCTGTATTGGAAGTATGCTTCAAACTACACAGAAATAATTCTCCTAGCAAACACTCCAGTGAATGTCCACACTTGTGCAATGCTCAGTTCTCTCATTTACCCCTATAACCACCAATAGCTATTATGCTTTGCCTGTATTATAATTCTGTTGGTATGTGATGCTCAGTTCTCTCATTTACCCCTATAACCATCAATAGCTGTTATGCTTTGCCTGTATTATAATTCTGTTGGTATGTGATGCTCAGTTCTCTCATTTACCCCTATAACCATCAATAGCTGTTATGCTTTGCCTGTATTATAATTCTGTTGGTATGTGATGCTCAGTTCTCTCATTTACCCCTATAACCATCAATAGCTGTTATGCTTTGCCTGTATTATAATTCTGTTGGTATGTGATGCTCAGTTCTCTCATTTACCCCTATAACCATCAATAGCTGTTATGCTTTGCCTGTATTATAATTCTGTTGGTATGCCTTGTTATTTTTATGTCAATTCTAAACTATATAATTTTGCGTTGAAATTTGTAACTGCCGCACAGATCCAAGTCATGGCTGGAAATTGTCTGCAGATGGGTTCACTAACCTAGTTAAAGTAAATAAACAGATATATAAATAAATAAATAACTCACAAGGAATTCCTTGTATGATATGGCACAGTAAGTTGACCATATTATCAAATTCATTATGGATGGATGATCAGTCATATTACTTGCAAGAAACTGATGTGAGCAAATGTGTTGCTGCACCTGCCAAATTACTTGTCACATGATCAAGATGGAAGTTCTGTGGAGTGTGAATTATATGGTGAGTGTGTTTTCCTGTATATGAGCAGAAAGGGGATGAAAAAGTTTAGAGGCAAACTCAGAGACACACTGCAGTGATGTGTAGTGTGCCATCTTCCATCAAGCAAATGTAAAGAAATCAATATAGTGTGGTACTCCTACACTGTTTGTATCATACAGCTGACTGGTGCATTGTCTGATAAAGTAAACCTTCTCTAGGTTCATAGGTTCATAGATGTTTATTAGGCTAATGACCACAAGGGACTTTTTAAGCCTAGCCATGCATCCCAAAGCTCTGACAAGTTCTGGTATCCTTGATAAGTGTAAGCAGGGGCTTGGGAGATTAAATATTTACAAGCAGGGGCCTGGGAGATGAAACATTTACAGGTTGCCTGTATCCCTTAGAGACATAGGTGCTAAGCCAGGGATCTAGGGCATCATGTTTAACCATTCCAGTATAGTATGTGTATTGGTCACAAAAATTTTGGGATACACAGATTACATTATTGCATATTTTCAACAGTTCTACATGAGCAGTGTTTTATAAATGAAATCTGGTTGCTTGTAGCAGCTGTGATGTGATTTTATTTTCTTATGTGATTATATGAATTTCAGAAGACAAGTCTAATTGATTTTGCCAAAAATAGCCACATTATGATTCAGTGTGCCAATTCTACAAAAATGTAAAGTAGCTTATATGGAGAAGTAAAAAGACTTTGAAAATATTTTTGCAGGGGAACAAACCCTGTATACCCACACATACACTTAATTGTAACAACTTCAAGACTGCAAAGCCTTGGAAAATATGGAATTACAAGTATTTCTTTTTTACTTTGCTTCAGTAATCTTAGAGTTACTTAGGAGGGATAATGGGAGGACAAGGATGCCCATATGGGGTTCAGAGGAACTTGTTCCTTGTTGTTTTGAATTATAAGGTGTATATATGCTATTTAACACATGCTGTATTCAAATATTGTGCCTTCACCATAGAGTATAACACCCCGCTTGGCATGTACCTCACAAGACATCTGCAACAGCTGGAAAGGCCGCAGAAATACCTTACTAAAAGAATCACAGGCCTAAAGCAGATGCCATATGCTGACCATCTAAAAAAACTCCAGCTATACTCTGTGGCATATCGTCTACTCAGAGGCGATCTCTGCTTAACATACAAGGCCATGTCAAACCCTGAGCTGTTGGACATGTTCCACTTAAAGAAATCCCAATCCCTCACAGCCACACTCTCCAGGGATCTAAACCTTGTCATCACAATGAACAAAACATGCTGGAGGGATAGGTTCCTGACCCAGAGACTCCCCATACTCTGGAATAATCTGCCCATGCATGTCAAGCAGAGTGCCTCCTTGGCCCTCTTCAAAAGGAACCTTGACAATTGGATGGCAGATAAGAAATATATGCCGGGGATCACGTCAGTCACCCTGCTAGACAGGGGTCCAGGGAAGTAAATGTTGTGGGAAGAAATATTCAGGGAATTGTTATGGCCAGGCTTGTACAGGCCCTAGGGCCGATAGCCTAGTACTAACCTATGAACCTATGAACCTATGAACCTATGCCATAGGATGGTGTTTGGAATCCCGTGCAGTACCCCAATCAGGTACACCCACAATGTTAAGCTGAGGATCAAAAATAAGGTCCTCAAAAAAAAAGTTTGTAAACTGAAGTAAATTGCTTCCTACAAGTACAACAAGCAGCTTTCTACAGTCTAAATACCACACACAGAGCAATGAAGGGCTTCAGCCCGGACCTGATATGCAATATTCGCTTTCATTTCTGAATACATATACTGCTCTACATTAAAGATGGCATCTGACAATCATGTCCCCTGATATTCTGCACACAGAATGGTTGACCCCTTCACTGCAATTCTAGCTGCTTCTCTGTTGTGCCTGTCTCTGTAGTGATGTGGTAATATTTTACAGAACTGGGTAAGGCACATCAGGTTACAAGAAGTTAATTGTTGATGACTTCAGACACAAGTTTTGATGCCTGTTGTTTCTGTTCTTCATTTCTAATATCAGTGTGGAGATATGCTTTTGTAGGATTGCCTACCAGAAACTTCCATTTCTATGAACTGTTGACTTATCTTCTCAGTGCTCCTCCTTTCAGCCCAAGGGCTGTCCTCACCATACCTCTCAACTGTCTAGACTTTTTCCCTTATATTTTTGGTTTGCCCCTCATAAAATGTGTGTGTGTGTGTTTTTTTTTTTTTGGAAATTTGTAGAGGACTGAAGTCATTAAATAATGACAAGCATTTCAGTTTCAGTTTTCATGTCCTTCAGAAAATGCATGCTATCACAAAACCTGTTCATCTAGCAACTTTTGGAGTTCATAAGAGCAGTATTTAAAACCTGTCCTTATTTTTGGGCCTTTGTCTCCACCCCACCTCCCACCTTCCGTTATTTTTGTCTTTGTCCAGATTTCTTGTGCTAAGAGCTTGAGAGGTGTGTTTCTCACTGGCTGTTACTCATACCTCCCAACTGTACAGATTTTTGCAGAATGTTCAGATTTTTGGCTCAAATTTTTGGTCTGTTTTCCATAAAATTGTGATTTTCTGGCAAATTAGTGGCAAATCATTAAAGACTGAAGTTAGAAAATAATGACAGACATTTGAGTTTCAGACTTCATACCCTTCAGAAAATTCATGCTAATGCAAAACATGTTACTCTATCAACTTTCTAAGTTTGTAAGAAAAATATTTAAAAATTGTCCCTATTTTGGGGCCTTTGTCCTACTTGTATTTGTGGCCTTGTCCAGATCTCTTGCTCTAAGAGGTTGAGAGGTATGTGTTACTTCCTGATCACTATAAGCTGAAAACCAAAATGTTATAGCTCCATTTGGCATTCCTGCCATATCAAGTGTTTCAGAATATGAGTTGTGAGTAACAGATTTCATGTCAAATGTCAAAGACTGAAGCAGTACTGACTTCACAGACTTCAACTATGCCCTGACATAAGAATAAGGTTCATTCTAGTCATGGCATTAAAACCTTTAAACAGATGGAGAAATTAAAGCAGAAAAAAAACATGTAACAGTAGACTAACTTTTTAGCTTGACAAAGATGTGAGATGGTTCATGGAAGCCTGCAAATTCAGCTTACATTCTTCTTGTAGACCTTGACTTGGAAAAGACATATTAACCTTGTGTTATGTATGTGCTGTGAGAGACCCTGTAGGATTATGACATACCATGTCCAGTGCTGCATGCTAAGAATACATTGAGAGCTACAGTAACAGTCTTGGCATTAACAGAAATACATTCAAGATATGTGCTGGTTGTACCAAAAATGCCTCTTGTCACCAATCTTAGTTATAATTTTCATAGAGAGAATATGAAGGTAAGGTGAAGATGTGAAGGTTGTCCTATTTGGTGACCTAGAAGGGGCATCTCTGCTGTTTGCCAATGATGTGCTTTTAGTGTCATCTGTGACCTCTGACAAATACTTGATAACTCTTTGCTGAATGTAAATTTGCTGGGATGAGAATTAGCATCTATAACTCTAAAGCAATTATTCTTTCCCAAGAAAGAGTGGTCTGCTAACTTTAAATATTTTTATGTGTGTGTGTGTGTGTGTGTGTGTGTGTGTGTGTGTGTGTGTGTGTGTGTGTGTGTATATGTCTGTGTGTGTCTGTGTGTGTGTGTGTGTGTGTGTGTGTGTGTGTGTGTGTGTGTGTGTGTGTGTGTGTGTGTAATTGCGTGTGCACGTGTGTGTGTGCGTATGTGTATGTGCGTGTGTGTATGTGTGTGTGTGTGTGTATGCGCACACGTGTGTATGCGCGTGCACGTGTGTGTGTGTGTGCGTGTATGTGTGTGTGTGTGTGTGTGTGTGTGTGTGTGTGTGTGTGTGTGTGTGTGTGTGTGTGTCTGTGCAAGAGTACAATGGAATGGCTAGTTTAGATACACTGCTATGCAGAATGGGGCAGTGGAAACATTAATGATAGCTTAACATTTTGTAGTTATAGGAGACAGTCTTGTGGTACTGCAGAACTCTGGATGTTAATTAGTTATATTTTTTTGTTACACTTTATATCTGGTTTCACCTTTTGTTTGATTCTGGCAAGAAGTCAGAATCAAAACCAATTTTACTGGCTATCTGAAAAAATGGATTATGGAGTTTGCCAAGTGGTCAAAAATGAACTATATACACTTTTCAAAGTCTGACTCAGAAAATCCATAAAATTAACACTGTGGGTCTGTATAGTCATAACAGTGTATACTAGAATGAATGACGGTAACTGAGTGGGTGGGTGATAGAATAAGTGAAGGCAGTAAGTGAGTGAGAAAATTAATGCATGTAGAGTGGGAAGTAATTGCGGAATGACTGCCTATAGAAATGACGAGTGCAGACCTATGTGATTGACTGACGCACAAATGAGTAGGAAAGACATTTATTTTTTCCTCTTAAATCAGTCTATATGTGATAATGTTAACTCTAAGTATATGGCAAATTTTAGCAGGCAGGTCATATGCTCATGTCTGACTACAGAAATGCAAGCACTTCCACAATAATTACCATGACATTTAAACAGGAACACTAGAACAAATATCTCTAGTACCCTTAAGAAAGCCATAGATGTTTACAAAGCTTTCTTCACTAACACATTTAATTTAAGCTAAAAAACAGCATCATAAATAATATTTCACACCTGAAAACAGACTACTATGAGATGTACAGCTTGAAAGATTAATTAAAAAGAATATTTAGTAGTCATGCAAAGACAGAGTTCTGTTATCATTTTTATAAACACTGTGTATACAAAATAGAGGTTCCCACTCAGTTGTAGAGCTGACAGCTCGCTATTAAGTAAGCTGAATATTTTTAAACTTGCCTAGTACAACTGTAGACCATATAAGGCTTACATGAATGAGGTCTAGGATGAAGAAGCATCTTAAAAACACTGTTGCTGAACAGACTTGTGGTCAGCTCTGTAATTGCAAATGTCTGAGATCTCACATTAAAATTAGTTTCTGGTCTTCTCTTATCTCAGCAAGATGCATTTCTGTATGTCACAGAAATGATCCAGTTTTATCTAGACAACGATAGGTTATAGAAGCATCTGTGTAAGAATTCTATGCAAACAAGCCTGCATGGATAACAGTATAAAATTTCCAAAATAAAACTGATGAAATGCCACCATATAGCTATAATTCTTTTTCTACACCATCACTGAACTGATTAGACCAATAATGAAAAAAAGTGTTAAACTAGTGAACATTTTTTTATCAGAAGCCTGAAGAGCTACAAATACTACTTTTATAGCAAAAAGTGTAATATATTATATCACTCACACTGTGTGTGTGTGTGTGCGTGTGTGTGTGTGTGTGTGTGTGTGTGTGTGTGTGTGTGTGTGTGTGTGTGTGTCAGTGTGTCTTTGCTATATATTAAATAAGAATCTTAACATGCATGTCCTAAGTGTGTAATATGAATTCCATGCAAAGAGATTCAGCTGAAAGACATACCTGTAAGGAGTTAAAAATAGCAAACATGTACTTAAATAATATAGAGTGATCATTGATGGCTAGAACCCCAAATATCCAGGAGCTTCCGAGGATCGGCAACAACACTGCTACTGCCTTGACAGTCAACCTATAAATGAAAAACATT